>NW_025354888.1:0-6606 GCF_016433145.1 Gracilinanus agilis | reverse complement strand
AGGAGGAGGAGGAGGAGGAGGAGGAGGAGGAGAGAGAGAGAGAGAGAGAGAGAGAGAGAGAGCACTCTCCTCTTTTGGTTGCCATATAGTGGCTGTTGGGCAGCATGGGAGCAGTGGACCAAGTCAACCAAGCAGGAGTTATTCACATTTTGCTGCCATGTCTTTATATGATAAAAAAGATAAAGAGGATGATTTCTATAGTTGCCATTTATAAATAATTTTAAGGTTTGCAAAGTGCTTTCCAAATATTCTCTCATTTAAAGTTCACACCAAGCTTATTAGGTAAATGTTATAGGTATTCTAATCCCCATCTCACAAACAAGGAAACTGAAGCTGAGGATGGTTAAGTGACAGACCTGGAGTTACAGCACTGGAAAGTTTCCAAGGCAAGATTTAAATTTAGGTCTTTCTCACTTCAAGTCAGTACTCTACCCACAATGTCCATGGTGCCCCTCAGCCTGACAACTATGGACTTCATTGCAGCTGATTCATTAGATTTTTAGCTAAATGCTTCCCTCTTCTAGACATGGGTTTCACAACACCTTTAAACACTTAAGAAATGTCTGATTCTGTCTTTATACTGAAGAACCTAAATAATATCATAAGGACATAGTTGGAAGAAACCCCTTTTTTCCTCTAATCCAGACTCCTCATTTTAAAGATGAGAAAAATGAGGTCCAGAAAGTTCTTTTGCTAAGTAGTCTGTTTGGACTCATAGCAGGAGTTGAGATTTGAACCCTAGTTCTCTTTCCACTGCAACACATAGACAAAGACCTCTAAGATACCATCTCATTTGACTTAACTGTATACCAATCTCATAATTAGTTTCAGTACTGTACATAGAACTCTACTGAATTCATTTTCATACATTTCACGTAATCTATGAACAGTGAAGTGGAAGCACAGTTCAGATGAAGAAAAAAGGACAGCCTAGTAATTAGAACCAAACTTTTCTTACATTGACAGCAGCCAACTCATTTATTAAGTCAATGTAGTCAAGCAACACAGCCGCATCACACTTGATTGAAATCTTGGCCAAGTCTGACAGATGTTCTCAACTCATTGTCAATCTCAAGTATATTTTAATGAGTTTCAAGTGGCTGGAGCTAACCTCTACATATGTTCCTGTTACAGAAATTGAGAAGACATTTTTTAGGGCAATGGCAAAATGGAACTTTGTATTTAATAAGAGGTGCCTGGGAAGGAGGTCACAGGCAGAAGTTCTCCCAAGAATGTATTCTTACAGTGTTCCGGCTAAATAAAACTCTTTTTGGTTTGTGCTTGATGAACTTTCTTTAAATCTGTTGTTTTACAAAAGAAGCCCTAAATAATCCTCTGGGTAGAGTACAAGCTTCTTGAGGGTAAGGACTATTCCTCTTTTGGTTTTGTATCCCCAGTGAAGTAGAAAGGGACTGGGGCTCTAATTTCATTGCGATAGGGAAGGGAAAAGGGAAATTTCATATGAGGAAACTTCCTCTTTGTAACTTCTAGGCAATTTAGAAGAGTTTAAACGACTTACCTAACATGATACAGTCAATATATGTCAGAGGTGGGATTTGAACCTGGGTTTTCCATGCTCCCAGACCACTGTATTTCCCCATTGCCTTCCTGCCTCAAAAATAACTGGAGGGGGGAGAGGAAGATAGGTTGACCATATAACCATATTGAAGGATAATTAATGGACAACAATGTGGCTGATTCACATTGATGTAATCAATGTAAGAAAAATGTAAGGAAGGTTCCCATCATATTGGAAAGATTCTTCCTCTGATGATTTATGGGAGGAAGGTTGCATAGGATGGGCAGAAAGTTGTGACCTGAACAACTGAAGAGATTACAAATTATACTGAAGAGATTGCAAATTCCTAGCACTTAGCACAGTACCTAACATACTGGGTTCCTTGTAAATGTTTGCCAAATTTACTTTAATTGGAACCGATGCTTTAGCATGGCCCAGAAAAATAATAGAAAATAATGTAGTTTTCACATGTAAGATAACAAATTTAAGGAGATAGGTTCTTCCTTATTTAGGAGACACTTAAAATATTACATTAATTTTTCTAATTTTTCTACCATCATACATATTAAACTTTAATTCATTTGAGGTGTCTTCAACAATTATTTCATCTTTATTTTTAAGATATAAAAACTTGGCCTCAGAGACATTGAGAAACTTGTCCTTCGTTCCAAAGCAGAAACTTGACCCTAGTCCCAAAGCAGTTAAAAGCAGGATTTGAACCTGGGTTTTCCTAAGTAGGTGTCTAAACTCTCACTTTGCCATAATGCCTCTTCTGGTTGAGATGCTAAAGCAAAACCAACTTAGCTCCAGAGGAAGGTCCAATTTCTCTTCTCTGTAGTTTTAGAAAATTCAAGGCAAAATTTTACTTATCCTACCAAAGAAAGAAAAAAAAGGGAAAACAGAAGTAGACTTTGCAACTGCAAAGAGTTTAAAATTTCTAGAGGTTTATAGAACTGTTTTTCCCCCCTGCACTTTAACAAATTATCACTCCTACAGGGAAAACCCAAGAGGATCATATTTTCTTTGATCAATCTCAATCTCAAATTGGTTTATATATTTTGTATACTAGGCTATAAAAATAAACATTATTTGGCTGGGATAGAGAATTAGTTTCTGGTGGTTTTTTTTTCCACACTGTGATAAATTACCTTACTAACACCTCTCTCTATCATCAGTTTAAATAGGATCATTGTGCTTTTTTTTTTCTATGAACACAAAATATTTTCTTAATTTTACATCTTTATCCAGAGGTCTAAGCGCAGCAGCCATTCCTAAAACAACATCCTAGTTCTTAATAATACTGATATTTTTCCATATCAGAGAAATGTAGCTGCGTGATACATTATCCTAAATAAATAAAACTCATAAGAATTAAAAGGGTGCTTTTATATTTGTAGTGCTGGATGTTTCATGTTTGAGTTAAGGCACAGAGATTGCCAGAAATCCAGAGTTTAAGAAAGGGCATCCCTAGTGTCTTTTAATATTGTTACAGCAAGGTGGAAGCAGATTTGCCTCTTACCTAGGAAGAATTGGTTAAAACAGAGCACTGCTTCCTTAATTGTAGTGGAAAGCAAGATCTTAATGATCTTTGAGATTTCTGGAAATATGTAGGGTCACTATTTATTATTTATCTCTAAGATCCCTATGGCACCATACCTCCAAAGGACTCAAGAGCAGTCACTGCTACATTATGAAATTAGTTTATGCTTGAGTACAATGATTCACAAGAGAGATCCCTGGAATGACATACTCAACTCTGTGTCGCAAGCATAGTGCAATCTGAAATGGCTGCCTGTTAGTGTGGAAATTAGTTAAGGGTAAATCCCTAAAGACTCCAAGTAGGACAGTAAGCACCATTAGATTGGTCAATTGTTCCTTTCTTGGGGAAGTTTTGACCTCCAATCAGGCATGGTAGGCGCCCTAGAGTCTTGTTGAGTGGCCCAAAGTAGACAGAATTTGCTTGCAACAATTTGACTGGTAATCAAAGAGATAAGCCTGAAGCTTGGGTTATAGGTCCTCTTCTGTCCTGAAGAGAAGGGCAGGGGGAAGTCAACCCATTTGCAAGCTGATTACCAAGTGAAAAAATAGGTCAAATGATTGAAGGTTGGCAAAGGTACCATGAAATCTTTTAGGAGGGAAGAATGTATTTGTGTGTGTGCTCACCTGAATTTCAAAACAGTTAAGGGGTCTTAGATCAGGAACAATATTTAAAAGAATTTACCCAAGCAAAATAACCATGCCCTAGGCATCTTGAAAAATCATGAATAGGACACTTGGGCAAGAAAAAAAAAATGTTTCAAAAAAGCCACTAACACTCTGAGTCGATGACATACCAGGCTTTTTAGATATTCAGTCTCTCTGCAGGCATTCCTGCATCATTTTTTTCTGTTTATTTTTGCAGAAAATCTACCACAGATTTCAACCTATGAGGAAAAAGATGAGGGAGTGGTTGGAAGGAGGAGGGGAAGTGGAGAGGGGAGGGAGAGGGAGGAAAGGAGTCATAGAGAGACACAGAGAGAAAACGAAGGGGCTACAAAAGGGAGAGAGTAGGGAAGAATGGTGGAGAGCGAAAGGCAAAAAATAAAAATTCAGCCTTTTTTAAAAGAAGAATCTGACACTTTCCAGATCCACTGTGTGAGCTGAAAAGTAGTGGTGTGGTAGTATATTGTATATCACCAGCTGAAACCACTTCAGCTAGAGAACACTCTGTATTCTTCTTGCTTAAGCCAGTAATTGGTAAGTATATTTTCTGCTCTCAATCAATAGCTTTCCTATTCCATGTTATATTTCTTTTTGTTTAGAAATATTACCTCAAATAGAAAAAGCTATTGATTGCCAGGAGCAAATGTCTTTTCCACCTGTCACTCCAAACAACTGAAGAATGAACTCCAACAGTCCTGTCAATGGGACAAGCACTCTTATCATTAATGACAAATAATTTTTCCTACCCAAGTGTCCATTGAAACATACTCATAGTATTTAAAATACATTGATGACATACTTGTAGTAGGACTTGCCACTTACACATGTTTTTCTTTCTTTTTTTACGGGGGATGACGTACTCATCTGCATTCTCTTCTTGTCTCCTGTGAGTATTTTCATCTTCATTGAGTGTTATATGAAAGGAGCAGAGACAGAAGATATTATCTGAACAAGTATGACCGTACCAGTGGTTTTCATGGTTCTGAGAAGCACAACGTTTATATTAAATAACAAATAATAACAGAAAGAGGCGAATGACCAGAGGAGATAACCAGCATCAGGTCAGACTCAATAATGACTTTTATTTATTTATTAAAACCCTTCCCTTCCCTCTGAGAATCAATGCTTTGTATTGGTTCCAAGGCAGAAGAGTGATAAGATCTAGGCAGTGGGAGTTAAGTGACTAGTCCAGGGTCATACAGCTGGAAGAATAAGTTTCAAAAAACATTTTAAGGAAAGAGCCATCAGTTGACGATAACTTGTTCCAACTATGTGTCCACACAGTGATTTTCATTCCCTGTCTTGCCCTTGTATATTGTGTTTCTTCTTCTACCTCTGTTGTATATTTTTCCAGATGGGGTAGGTGCAGTTTTAAATGAGTTTTTGTTGTTGCCTTTACCTCCTGTGAAGCACCCACATGTCTGCCTCGGGCTATGTGTATCATTGTGTTTTTGAATAAAGACAAACATTTCCATATCAACTAGTCTACTTCAGAGTTTTCCCTTATAAAAGTGAACAAGCTTTAGAAGCATTTAATACTCAGTTTTGTTTACTTCACATCATTGCTGTGAAGGCTTTGATTTCATCATTATTGATTGAGAAATCATGAATGTCTAACTTTTTGGAATAGGAGGCAAAATTATATACATTATCCTCTAGTCTCCCACAGACACATGCACCACCTAGCTTCAGCCAAATCTTGAAAAAAAGAGGTGCTGGTTTCATTTAAATTTGAATTGCTCTAATAGGACATTATAGCAAGCTTCCATGGAATTGGGAGGAAAATTAAAATAAAAATTCCAAGAATAGGTACGTAAATTCTATTTCTTTAAATGGAGAGATCAACATCCTGCTTTTATGCCATATTCAGTTCAGGAGTTATTCTCCTGGGTATATAGGCTCATAATATAGAAACCAGGGAGTTTGGATTTCAATTTACTAAAAAATTCTAGGTCCTGAGATTCTGAGGATTTTGTTGTAAGCATGTAGTATATGAATGTTGGATGAAAAAAACCTTTAATCTCCTCCAACATTTAGACATGTAGCTGAATGTAGAAAACAGGCAAAATTTAGAGCAGGGGTCGTTAAACTGGGGTTCATAATCTCAGCATTAAAAAACAACAACTATGTTTCAAAATAATTGTTTCCCTTTGTAACATTATGTATTTATTGTATGTCTTTTAAGATATTACCAGAGGGGGTCCATAGATTTTGAACTGTCAGAGGGCCCATGACACCCCCAAAAAGATTAAGATAGTAGGTAGGTAGCATGATGGAGAGAGCACCAGGTCTGGAGACAGGAAGATTTGGATTTAAATTTGATTTTAGATACTCTCCACCTGTGTGACCCTGGGAAAGCCACTTAATTCCATTTACCTAACCCTTAGAGATCTTGTGTCTTGGAATCTACATAAATTTTTTTAATTAAAAAAATTTTTTTGGAATCTACATAAATTCTAAGACAAAAGGTAAAGGTTTTAGAAAAAAAATTAAGAATCCCTGATCTAGAGGATTCACAGCTGAGGGTAAGATGAATTATCTAGGTGATTTCTCACCTTTAACTTTTTCTCTGTGTGTATAGACCTGGCCTAAATAAAAGTGATTACAAACTGTTGTTAAGGATCTCAGAATATTATATTTGCATTGACAAAAGTCATTGTTGCTCATTTTCCATGTTTATATCAAGCCCCAAATTTTCCTGAGAGTTCCCAGGCTGCTTCCCTCTCATTCTGATCTCCTTTCTTTCTTGAGGATAGTCATGTCTGTTTTTACTGAGTGAGAGAGATTCATCCATTATTCTCTGTTGGCTATGTGTTCAGGATCCCAAGAGTTGTTCTCTGGAGAGAGAGAAAGAGAGGAGGAGGAGGAAGAGGAGGAGGAGGAGG
>NW_025354887.1:0-1549 GCF_016433145.1 Gracilinanus agilis | reverse complement strand
TGATCCTTATTGGTACTCCTTGATATTTGAATTGTCTCTTTCTGGCTTCTTGTAAGATTTTTTCTTTAATTTGAAAGCTCTTCAATTTCGCTATTATATTTCTGAGTGTTGACTTTTCTGGGTCCAGTGTAGAGGGTGTTCTATGGTCAGGCCTCCTGGTAGTTCCAGATCTGCCCCTCTGCCCAAGGTTCCTTCAGCAGTCTTTGGGGCTGCTTCCACTGCCGGGATCCGGTCTGCACCGGGTCCTCACTGGAAGTCCAAGCCTGGGCTGGAGATTGTTATTCAAGCCTAGGGCACTGCCTTTACCTGCCCAGATGCTCTTAGGGCCCTGCCTTCACCCCCGCAGAAGGTAGTGAAAGTCAGTGGGCTGGAGATCTTTATTCACACCTGAGGAGATGCCTTCAGTGCTTGGGAAAGGCCGTGTTTTAGGTGCCTTTGTCCAGGCCCGAGGAGGTGCCTTCACCCACGTGGACGCTCGGGTGCGCCCCCAGCCACCTGGGGTCCCTCGTCTTTCTGCACACAAGTACAAGCTCCGGGTCTGCCAGTGATTATCTGGTTGCCCCAGTCCTGTTTTCCCACTTGTGCGTTGGCGTTGTGTGAGGTGTGGGGGTGGGGGAGGGGCTTCTTCCTCTCGCGTTTTAGTGAGAGCTGTTTCACCCCTTTATAGCGTGGAAATGCCCTGATTCTGCGTACCTTCAATGCTGCGCCCTGTTGTGGGGTTCCTTCGTTCTTCTAGACTCGTTTTTATTTTCCCCTTGAGGAGTCCTGTATGCTACGGTCAGGAGAGATCGAGCAGCTGCTCCTTACACTGCCGCCATCTTAACCAGAAGAGCTACGCTATTATTTTTAAGATTTTTAAACACTTGAAATATATCAACAGCATCAATTTTATATCAGGACATTGTTGTTGTTGTTTTAAATATGAGATTTTTTTCCTCCACAAAAGCCCTACCCTGATGCCTCATGATGGTATGAATATGATCCTGCTTTTCAAAGACTATGCCAGTAGATTAAGAAGTCTGACATGTACTAATTACCAATATATAAACATTAACTTCTTTGTTGGTGCTCTTAAATATGAGATCCTTGTCCAGGGACAATTGAATTCAACTGCATCAAGAATATAGGATAATAGGAGAGCTTGTGTCCTTCACTGATTACCAAGCAATGTTAAAGGAAAACCCTCAGCAAATAAGTATACTCACAGTAAAGAATCTACGGGATATAGGCAAAAAACACAAACTATGTGTGGATTATTATCTCTACTACTGGAGAGACTATGCATATACATGAAATCACAAATTCATTAAAGGATTATAATACTGAAGTATGAATTGTTTTATGGTGAGGATTTTGGGAGATTTTATTTTGGTTTGCTTTATCTAGCAGTGAAAATCTTTTTCATTTTATTTTTATTTAAAAATTTCTATATTATAGTCTGAAAATGTTGATATCTTCTAATTTCTATAATTTTACCCTTCACTAAAATAAATCAGACCCACATTTGGTGGAAATAATCACGATATATTTTCAATGTAAAAAAAAAAAA
>NW_025354886.1:0-7282 GCF_016433145.1 Gracilinanus agilis | reverse complement strand
CATATATATATATGTATATATATATAAAACCAGGACATCATTAATGTGATTTTATATATATATATATATAATCTTCATGAATTGCCTAGAGACCTAAAAGGTTAAGGGACTTGTCCATAGTCATAGATGTCCAGGATGACTTAGAGGTAGGATTTGAACCCAGGTATTCCTGATTTCAGGCTAACTCTCTAATTACTCTGCCATGCTGCCTCTTAGTTAGTTGGTGCATCTGAAATACCTGGAAAATGTATTCTTTTTCCTCCTTAGGGAGAAACAATAAAAACATGGTTATAAATGTATATATATATATATATATATACATATACACACACATATATGTAGTCATTTATGTTTTCTCTAGTACAGGGAGGGGAAGGAAGGAGATAACTGAGGACTTTAATACAACAAACTAATTAATTAATTAAAATTAAAATAAGAAAAAATCTCTTCCCTTCTCTGGTCTCAATTTCCTCTTTTGACCAATAAAGGAATTTAATCAGATAACCTCCAAGATCTTTTCCAGAAAATAAAACAAAAACTCTATGATTTTTTCCAAACATTCCTGTCATCTGGAGAGTTTTCTTTCATCAACTCTGACCAAAAATGCTACATGCAGAGAAACACTGATCTTGTTTCTTAGTTTGCTTTATTAGTTTAGCTATCACCCCCAACATCACTCCATATGACACACGGACAAGTCATTAAATTTCTTTAAGCTTCAGTTTTTTCATCTGTCAAATAAGGGCAATAATGTCTGTGATAACAGGGATTTTGTGTTTCAAATCTATTCCTCTTTTCAATGTAGGACTTCAGATACCAAATCTAGTACCTCCATTATATTCCAACATGGATGCAATATTGTTATCTTTTTTAACACAGAAATCTATTAGGTTCTTTGATTTGATAACACAAATAAAAATAATTCTGAGATATCATCTCATATCTATCAGATTGGCTAAAATGATAAAAGGGCAAAATGAAAGATGTTGGAAGGGATGTGGGAAAATGGGGACACTAAAACACTTTCGGTGCAATTGTGAACTGATCCATCCAACCATTTTGGAGATCAATTTGGAATTATACCCAGTTATAAGATTGTATATCTTTTTAGACTCAGGATTACCACTTCTCCCAAAGAGTTCAGGAAAATAGAGAAAGAACAACCTATATATTCTAAAATATTTAGAGCAGTTCTCTTTGTGGTAGCAAAGAAATGGAAATTGAAGTGATGTCTATTAATTTGGAATAGCTGAACAAAATGTGGTATATGGTTGTGATGGAATACTACTGTGGCATAACAAACAATGAGCAGGTTAAGTTTTTTAAAAATTAAGATAGATCTATATAAAATAATTAAAAATGAAACAAGTAGAACCAAGAGAATATTACAAACAGCTATAGAGTTAATATTCAAAGAATGACATCTGAATATCTACCTCCAGAGAAAGAATTAATAAATAGAAATACAAAAGACATAATTTACATATTCATATCTTTTTTTGGGGGTGACATCTTCTGTAATATGGGGAGCTGAAGGAGAAGTTGAGATACTGGAGAATAAAGTCCAGTAAAAAATAAAATAAAAGTGATATTAAAAAAAACATCCCTAGGGGGCAGCTGGGTGGCTCAGTGGATTGAGAGCCAGACCTAGAGATGGGAGGTCCTAGATTCAAATCTGGCCTCAAACACTTCCTAGCTGTGTGACCCTATTGCCTACCCCTTACCACTCTTCTGCTTTGGAGCCAATACACAGAATTGACTCCAAGATGGAAGGTAAGGGTTTAAAAAAAAAAACATCCCCTTCTCCTCAAAGAAATGAATTGTTATATAAATGTCTGTTACTGTTATTATTTAATAGACAAATAATACCTATGGCCCCCCTGTGGCACTGATAATATCCAGGCACCAGTATCCTCATTTCACAAGATGAGCAAAGTGAGTGAATGTAAGATGTGGTTTTAGACCCCCAATTTCATTCAAGACCTGGAAACCTTGCACTGGATATCAATCTATTTCACCCATTTAGGTACTTAAATATGTTAAAATGCCAACTGCTAGAGAAAGCAAATATGATGCTACCTTTGGGTCTACCATGTAACGCTCAAAGGAAAGGGAGCCCCTTTGCAGGATGCTATATGGATAACTTTGACAGAGAGTATATAAATCCACTCTGATTGACAAATGAACTTTGGGATTTGTGAAAAGGATTCCACAGTGAAGTTTCAGTTAGGGAAAAAGCAATATCTATTCACTTCCCACAAAATGACTAATACTGAATAGCAGGATGCTATTTTCAGACTATCCAAAGAAGTCCAGAAGTGGACGGTGTCTCATGGGTCATCTAATCCAACCTATACCGGGACAGAAATGCCCAACCACTAATCATCCTGTCTCAGCTTCAGAATCTCCAGTGAAGGGGCAGTCACTGACTCAAAAACCCATTCAGGTCATCTCGGTGATGCTGGATAGGGTGCTAGGCTTGGAGTCTGGAAGACCTGAGTAAAATTCCAGCCTCAAACACTTACTAGCCACATGGCCCTGAGTGAGGTCACTTAACTCAATTTGCCTGACTTTCCTCGACTGTAAAATGAGCTGGAGAAGGAGATGGTCAATCATAACAGTATCTATGCCTAGAAAACCCCAAATGGGGTCACAGAGTCTGACAGGACTAAAACAACTGAATGACACCTAATTGTTTGAATGTTTTGTTTGGTTTTGATTTTCTCTGACATCCACCCCAAGTCTACTTTCCTGAATCCTTATCACATCTACTTTTTTTTCTTTTTAAACCCTTACCTTCTGTCCTAGAATCAATACTCTGTATTGGTTCCAAGGCAGAAGAGTGGTAAGGGTAGGCAATGGAGGTCAAGTGACTTGCCCAGAGTCACGCAGCTAGGAAGCGTCTGAGATCACACTTACTCTTACTAAATGCTTTGGGGTCAGGCAGAACAAGTAGGGGCTCTAAAAAAATAGTTACTTAATGATTATTCAAAGAAGAAAGGAAAGAAATATGTCTTTTCTCTTTCCACATGACAGCCCTTTAGATATTTGAAGACAGCTGCCATGCCCCTAACTTCCCCCTCCTCCTACCCCTAACACTTTTCTTCTTTTGACTAAACATACTCAGATCATTCAACTATTCCCAATATTTCCTGGTCTCCAATCCCATTTCTAATCTGGATGCAATCCATCCTGCCAACACCCCTCCTTCAATGTGGCACCCAGAATGGTCTGAGCAGAGACTTCACCATGGGAGAAGAAACATGACCAAATATGTGCCTAGGAAAAAATCAATATGGCGTTCAAACTCCATTTCTATATAAAGGTGACACAGTCCTTTAAAAATAGCTATTCAGACCCATTGTGCAGAGACACTGACAAAGATTGACAGCTTTTCGAAAGGTGTAGTGTTCCCGAGCTGACTGCCGGGCCTGGCTCGCCAGATAGAAATCAGTAATTCGATCCAGAGAAGAGAGTTAAATGTTAGAGGTTAAGCTGCCATGTTCTTATTACTAATCAAACTTCAACACTTTATTTGGGCATCATCAGACCTTTCTAAGAAAAGGAAAGGCTACAAAGCATTTCACCTCCCCGCTCCCTAGCAAGCTTCTTCCTGGGCACCTAATTTCCTTTAATAGACGTAGAAGCAGCATCTTATAATGGGGAGGGGGGAGGAGAACCTCTGGACTTAGAAATAAGGCGGCTTTGGGTCAAATTCTCACTCCAAAACCAGATTTGTGAGAAGTCACCTCTGATGTGTATGTATCCTTAAACAGAGCCTGCTGGAGTGTTTGCCTCATTTTCATTTCTAAAAATCACAAATAGCTTATATTACGCTATATCAGATCATACTATAACATGGAATAGTATGTATATTATAATACATTAATTACGTGGTGCAATAATTACATATATTTTATATAGCCTATATGTGTGTTATTATATATCACATATTGGTAATTATATCAAATACCATATTATAACACATAATAGTATAGATATTAGCATGCATATAGGTCAATATCTTACAGCAATAGCTTGTTTATATTATATTTCATTACACTGTTAGGTTGCATTATGTTGCATTACATAGCATTATATTGTATATTATATTGTTCTATTCTATAATATTATGTTATGTTACATTACATTATGTTGCATTATGTTATGTAATGTCATGTTACATTGCATTGTTATATCATTACTATGTTATGTTTTATTATTATCCCCTTAAAGTTTGTAAGGTGCTTGTATGTATTATCTCATTTGACTCTCACAATAATCCTGTAAAGAAGGTGCTGTTATTATCTCCATTTTACTGATGAGGAAACTGAGGCTAAGAAAGTGATTTGTCAGGGGCAGCAGGATGGCTCTGCGGATTGAGAGCCAGCTCCAGAGATAGGAGGTCCTGAGTTCATATCTGGCCGCAGAAACTTCCCAGCTGTGTGACCCTAGGCAAGTCACTTAACCCCCACTGTCTAACCCTTACTGCTCTTCTGCCTTAGAACCAATACATAGCAGTGATTCTAAGACAGAAGACAAGGGTTTTAAAATTTAAAAACATTTAATTTTTTTAAGTGATTTGTCCTACATCCCTCAGTTAGCAAGTATGTGAATCAGTATTTGAATTAAGTTCTCCAAGTCCAGCCCTTTAGCCACTGAGCCACCTAAAATCTGTCCCTCTAAACCTAACTTTCTCTTGGGTTTTTTGTTTGTTTCTTTGTTTTGTTTTTGCTTGTTTTTAATGAAGGCAAGATGGCTGAGAGCAGAAATCATTCGTATGTGCCCTTCCAGACAAGCATCTACTGTAGCTCAAGAATGAGACACTGGAACCAGAGACATGGCGACTTCTTTGAGCCTCAGCCCTCTCAGCCCCTGGGGTGCTGGTGTAAGATTACCTGACAGAGTCTAGAATTAGATGCTTTTGCTTTGGAACCTATAAAAGTGAACATCCCCAGGCATCTCTCTCTGGTTAACCAACACCCCACGTAGAATCATAGAAGAGCAGAGCCAGGAGGGACCTCTGTCACAGAATATCAGAACTGAAATGGTCTATAGAACTCAGAAGGACCATTAGAAAGAACCTCAGAATAGAGACTATCAGAGCTAGAGGAACTTTGGAATATCAGACATATCCCAGCTGGAAAGGCATCCAACTCCCTCATTTTATAGGTGAAAGCTGAATATGAAATCAGGAAAGTAATTTGATCACGACCACAGAGGGGGTCAGGAGCAGAGACAAAACTTGAACTCAGGTCCTCTGACTCTAAGCCTTCTCCATTCTATAGAAGTCTTTAGGGAGTCAACCATGAAGGGCACCGGATCTTCATTCTTCACAGGACTCTGCACACTATAACTTACCCCAAATGAGTGTATTCTCTCCCTCCAAATTCCGGGGGCAAGGAAAGAGACCTTTGCTTGCTCACTCAGCCCTTAGAAGAGGCTCCTTTCTTGGGTCAGACTTAAAAAAATGTAGACATGCGCTGAAGTCATCCACAGGACTGAAAATGCCTGGGAAGAAAGCCCTTGGGCATGCCCAAGCAGCCTCTCCCTCTCCCTTCTCCCAGCAGGAAGAGGCGGCTGTTGCCACCTCATTTGCTGGGCTCAGCCCCATTGCTCCCCTGAGCAAGACAATTGGTTGAAATGGGATGCGAAGCAGGAGACTTGGAAGGATGGGTGGGAAATTTTGGACTCACTCTGGGTGTTGGCATATGTCTCTCTCTTTTCCTAATGGAGTCAATGTGTCTATGAAATAGAGCACAACCAAGAGTTAGTGTCGCATTCCCTGGCTGCGAGCCAGGGTAAGGAGGAGGGCATACAAAAAGCAATTGCCTATGAAATATCGGTATTCCTTGACCAGACCTTTACATTGTACCATGGTGAGGGGGAGAAGCATCATGGAATCACAGAATCGAATGTGAAATATTATTCTTAAAAACTGTATGATATACATATATATGTGTGTGTGTTACATATAGGCTACATCTACATAAACACAAATATGTTTTATAAACATATAAACAAAATATATGTACTATGTAGTATTTGACTTATACACATATACACAATCCAGTACACAAATAAAATTCCATGTGTATAAATGTATGTACACAGCAATATTTTTATACACACATGTCCATCAACACAGATTTCATGTGTCTGCGTGTAAATGCTAGAGGAAGGAACCTTTCAGATCCCAGCTAACCATTTGTGTTTTAGACAAGTTGTTTAACTTCTCTGGGTCTCAGTTCCCTCATTTAGAAACGAGAGTTGAACTAGATGACCTTTAAGGCCTTTTCCAGCTCTACTACTCTGAGCTGATGGCCTGGATTCAAACCTGAGCCTTTCCTTCTTTCTCCCCATATAACCTTGGACAAGTTCACTGCCCTCTGTGGATCTCAGTTCCCTCCTCTGTAAATGTGGGTGCTGGACTGTGGTGTCAAGCTCAAACAGAAACATGAGCACACATTAGGATCCATCCAGGATCATATGGGCTTAGAAAACTCTACGTGAGGTGACTTGCTCAGCATCACCTCTCTTGGCCTCCTCAAAAAAGGAGAATTAAAAAAGAGGTTGGGTTTCCCTAAGCAGGGTAGTCACCCAGGATTCAAACTCAGTAGCTATGTGATCCCAGACAAATCCTTTAACCTCCCTCAAGCCCATTTCCTCCCCTCTAACATGGGGCTATAAATACTTAGGAGCCTAGATTTAGAGATGGAAGAGGACTCAGAGCTCATGAAACCTGACATTTTCAGTTCCTCTTCTTTTCAGAGGAGGTTGAGAAAAGTGACCTGCCTACGGTCATAAGGCCCATAAAATCGCTGGATTTGAAACCAGGTTATTCTATATATGTCTTATGTGAACATAGTTGTTTGTATACTGAATCCTCCAACTGTGAACTCCTTAACAGAAGGGACAATTTGGGACTTTTCTTTGTTGGGGGGCAGCTAGGTGGCTCAGTAAATAGAGTGCCAAGCCTGAAGACAGGAGGTCCTGGGTTCAAATCTTGCCTCAGACACTTCCCAACTGTGTGACCCTGGGCAAGTCACTTAACCCCAGTTGCCTAGTCCTTTACTGTTCTTTTACCTTAGAATTGACACTTAAAATCAATTCTAAAATAGAAAGCAAGAGTTTTTTAAATGAATAAAAGCAAATGCTTATTGACTGACTCCCAATCCAGAGCTGAACAATACTTTGACTTTCTAGATTACATTGCTTCTCATACCTCACAGGTTTTATAAGGAAATTATATATATATATATATATATACACACATATGTAT
>NW_025354885.1:0-8368 GCF_016433145.1 Gracilinanus agilis | reverse complement strand
ATATATATATGTTCTCTTAGTTCTGCTCTTTTACACCTTCATAATTTCATGTGTCTTTCCATGTTTTTCCAAAATTATTCTGGTAATCATTTGTTTTGGCATAATGGAATATTATCACAATCATAAGTCACATTCCATTTAGTTATTTCTCAGTTGATAGGCATCCCTTCAATTTCCAATTCTTTGCCTCTTTAAAGATAGTGGGTATAAATATTTTAGAACATATGGATTCTTTTCTTTTACTCTGATCACATTAGCCACATTTTCCCACATTTCCAGTGTTTTTTTATTTTGATCTTTTATTCTTTTAGTGAATCTGATAGGTATGAGACAGTATCTCAGATTTGGTTTGATTTGCATTTATTTCTCTAATCAATGACATATAACATTTTTCATATAGTTACATATAGTTTTGATTTTTATCCAAAATCTATCTGTTCATATCTTTTGTGTATAAATTATATTGATAACTATTTTTATAAGCTAGAGTTGCCCTCTTATATGTGTGAAAGACATGTAAGACTGATTATTTATTTGAGATTCAGAGCAATTTGGAGAAACTCACTAGATTTGTGAACTAGAGTAAACTGAAGTAACTTATTTTGAAAATGACAGCCAAGGTAAAGTGGCCATAGGAGTTAGATCTTTCAACCCTGGATTAATAGACTAATTTGGTTTCAACTTCCTCTGATTCATTCCATTGGAGTTTTCAAAGTCTCTCTGGGATGAGCTAGCCAGAAGTCCTTGGGCTTCACATCAACATGACTGGTTTCAAACCTGGTATGTTCCATCACAAAACTTCTATCCTTGGTCCCAAACTCATTATTTCTGATTGAACTATTTTAGTATTATTTCGTGTTGCATTTAACCTTAACAAGGTATCTGTTGGTGTTGCTATTCCATCTCATATGGTATTCTCAAGTATGAAAATCAATTAGTTCCTATTAGTTCTAATATTAAAGAATGTGATATTACATTCCAAAAATATGTACCAAATATATCTTTCTTTTCCCGCTGCACCTGGAAATATGTCACCCTAACTTCTGAGAATTGTCTGCCTATACCTCCCTGATTCCTCCTTGGATCAGTCTCTATAAGCTCCTTTCCTGCCTTCTTTCACTAAGAATTATACTCATAAACTATACTTTGAGTTTTTTTAATTTAGATGAATTTGATCTCATAAGTATGTAAGTCCTTGCTTAATAAAGACTGTTTTTTAATATTTCAGGCAAGTAATATCTCCTGTTTTTCTTCATTTTAAGAGAAAGATTGACAGAAATCTGATTGGATGTCTGTACTTGGAGGTGTCACTATACGGTTCCCCTTTAGGGGAAGAGAGAGAACTCCCATAGTGTTCTTTCCTCAGTTTATATTTTTGACCATTTGCACTGCGGGAAGATGGCAAAACAGTATAGATAAGTACCTCACTCTCTATGATCTCAAAAAAAAAGGATTTAAAAATGCCTTTCAGTGAATTTTAAAGCAGTAAAAATAGCTAAATCAGGGAGAAACAAATGTCCAAAGAAGGCAATTTAGGAAAAATCTGGAAGAAAGGCTGAAGTTGGCAATCTGAAGACCAAATAAAGTAAAGCCTGAGCCTGCAGGCAGCTTAGTAGGCTGAAGTCTCAACTTCAGAACCTTCAATCAAATGACTCTGTAAGGGTTAGGCAGATGACTGGAAGAAGATTGCAGGATCTATTTGTCCTGACTAGGTATGACTATATGAAATTGTGGTTGCAGAAGTAATGAATACATGTACATGAGTGAAACCTGGGAGAATGCAGTTACTGACTGTGGCTCCATGAGAGAGGGGTAAAAAGAGCTCATAAGCTCTGGAGAAACCACAGGGGCTGGGAGTGTTGAAAGTGATAGCATTGTTGGGGCCCCAGCAATAGAACCTAGAAGATCCAGGAAGCCAGATACCTCCAGAGATATGAGAAAATAATAATAATAACAAAACCTATACCCTGAGAAATTATCCTCCACATACAGGGAGAAAAAACACACATTAGTTAAGGAATTAGCTTTTTAAAAAAACTAAAAATTTAAAAAGAGAGAGAAAGAAAACAATCACACATAATTTTTTTAATAAATAGAATTAATTTACATATGTATAAATCCCTCCTTTCCCTCCCTACATCATAGAAGGCAACATAATAAATTATTTCTTTAATATTTCCATTTTTCAGTTTGTTCTCTGAATATTCACAATTTATTTTTCAATGATTAAATCTATAGCTGGGTATAATGTTCTTTTGGTTCTATTCATTTTGATGTTTATCTCACAAAATTCTTTCCAAGTTTTTTTTTTAATTAGTCTACTCAACATTTATTATGGTGCGGTAGTATTCTATCACAACTATATGCCATAATTTGTTTAGCAGTTCCCCACTTGATAGATATCTCCTCAAATTCCAGTTCTGTGCTACAACAAAGAATTATTAAAAATATTTTGGAACATATAGGTTGTATTCCTTTTCCCCTGATCTCTGGGAAAAAAGACCCAGCAATGATGCAGCAGGGTCTAAGGGGATACACAGAATTATACTCTGGGTATAATTCTAAATTGTTCTTCATCATTGTTGCATCTGTTCAGAGCTCTATCAACATTTACTTTATATCCTTAATTTTCCACATAACTTCCAATATTTGATAAGTCAGATTATTTTGATATGCATTTCTCTAGTCAATGGTGATTTAGCACATTTTTTTTATTCATGGACCCATATAGAGTTTTTTTTATTTCTATTTTTTTAAATCCTTAACTTCTGTGTATTGGCTCCTAGGTGGAAGAGTGGTAAGGGTGGGCAATGGGAGTCAAGTGACTTGCCCAGGGTCACACAGCTGGGAAGTGTCTGAGGCCAGATTTGAACCTAGGACCTCCCGTCTCTAGGCCTGACTCTCAATCTACTAAGTTACCCAGCTGCCCCTCTCATATATACTTTTGATTTCTTTAACTGAAAATTGCCTGTTCATAACTGTTGCCCATTTGTCAATTGGGGTAATTATCTTAATCTGATACATTTTACATTGTTCTCTATATGTTTGATATATGAGTCCTATATCTAAGAGGATGATTATATTTTTTTCTTTAATTTTCTGTTTTTCTCCTGATCTTGGCAAAATTTGTTTCATTTGTAAAAAAAAATTTTAATTTCCTCCAAATTATACATTTTACATCTCACAATACTATCCATCCCTTGTTGACTTATACATTCCTCTCCTAACCATAAATCATATAGGTATCATGTTGCTCATTCTTCTAACTTACTTATGATACCTACTTTTATGTCTAGATCACATATCCATTTTTATTTTATCTTCCTGAATGATGCTTTATAATATTGATTGAAGCATAGTTTCTATCAAACTACTTTCCAGTTATTATAACTTTTTTTTCTTATAATGATTTTTTTTATTCTAGAAATATGGATCTATGTTTTTGTTAAATACAAAATTCCTCCAATATTTCCCTATTATTTGTTATATGTCTGTCTGTTGTACTGATCTACCTTTCTATTTCCTTGACAATGCCAGATAGTTTGAATAATTACTAATTTATAATAAAATTTTAAATGTGGTATTGTTAGACCTCCTTCCTTTAATTTTTTATTAATTCTTTTGATTTTTTTAATCTTTTGTTCTTCAAATTTAATTTTGTAATGATATATAACTTCTTTGGGGGAAAATATCAGGGCTTAAATAAGCAAGGCAGTGAAATTAAAGTAACCACTTCTAAAATTTAAAAGAAAATTATAAAATGGAAAGGAGGGTTATTGGAAGAGCCTTCAAAAGACTAATAAACAAATTAGAAAGATTAAGGAAAAATTATGGGGAAAAAGTTATCTAATAAATTTATGAAAGATCAACCAACAATTTGAAAAAGAGATCCAAAAACTCACCAAAGAAAGTAATTCATGAAAAATCAGAATTGAGCAAGGAATAGTTGATAACATCTTAAGACAATATGACATAACAAAATTATATATTTAAAATGAAAAAAAAATTGAAGAGCTATATTTCATAAGCAAATGACCTGGAAAATAGATTGAAAAGAGATAATATAAGAATTCTTTAACTACCTGAAAGTTATGATAAAAATAATTTAAACACTTTTATGCAATTAATTATTTAAGAAAATTGCTGTGAAGTTTTGGAATTAAAAAAAAAGAGGACTTGAAAGAATTGATTAATCACCACCTGTAAGAGATCCCTACAGGAAAACTCATAGTAACATTACAGTTAAGTTGTTTTGTTCCCTAGTTAGGAGAAAAAACTACAAGCAGCTAGAAAGAAACAACTTACGTACTTTGGAGCTACAATAAGGATAACAAGAAATAAAAAGTTTCTACATTAAAATGAGAAAAGAGATAGAATTCAGTATTATAAGGAGTGAAGGAACTGCGTATACAAAACAAAATAATTTTACCCAGCAAAACTGAGTATAAGCATATGAGAAAAAAATGTTATTTCACAAAATAAAAAGACTTTCAAATTATCATGAAGAAAAGACTAGAAATAAATGGAAAGTTTTATCTATAAGAATGAGAAGAAACATAAGATAACATGAAAGACAAATTGTAAAGAATTGATTAAGGTGAAACTATTTACTTCTCATATAGGAAAACAGTATTATTTAATCTTAAAGAATGATATCATTAAATAGGTAGTTTGAAGGAGTGTACAAATATATGTTTATATATGAATGTATTTATATATTAGCTACAAGGTCAAGATGAATATAATTGATTTAATCAAAAAAATAAAATACAATTAAATAGGAAGGGATAAAATTTAATAATTATCTCATATATAAAAAATTGATAAAAGTAAGTTTACAATGAGTGGGAAGGAGGGATTGGAGAGATGATAATGCTAGTACCTTATTATCATCGGATCTGGGAAACATAGGTAATAATACATACATAAAGGATAGAAACATTATTTTTCTTAACTTATTAGGAGATAGGAAAGCAAGGGATAAAGATTAAGAAAGAGAATTTTAGAAGATTATGGAGATAAATAAAAAGAGGACTAGGGGATAAAATAAGGGAGTGAAAATAGAGGTAATTTATATTAACAAATAAGAGAGGGATACGGTACAAAGAAAGGTAAATAGGAAGATAAGAGGAGGAGATGTGGGATCCATATTTCTGAGAGGGGTTCAAGCTGTATCACAGAATTCCATAGTGCCCCCCCCAGAACTCTAAAGGAGGGGGCAGTTAAAGGCAGTTGGAATCCTGGTATAAAAGCAGGTCACCCTTCTTGCGGGGTCCTGATCCTTTGCTCTTGGCTCTGAGCACAGGGACAATGTTTAGCAGCTCTGGGCTGGTCTATTCAGTCACTGACAGCCAGGGCTGCTTTACTTTAATAGCTAACCACAAAAACAGACCTTCAAGCAAAAACACAGTCTACCTTCAGTTCAGCAGCTTAGGTTTTAGAAAGAAGATTATTTAGGGGCTTAGATTAGAGTTCAGCCATTCCAGTTATATTCCCCCCCTGTGGGGAATGTGCTGTTAGCCTACAGCTGACAGTTTAGCCAAATTACCTCCCCTTCTCTTTCCTTTAATTGATTCCTTTCTCCTGTTCCCTGAAATCATTAAATACAGTTAGTTTTTTAAAAGATAGAGTTCATGTATAGTTAACTGGGGATTATATTTACTACCTTCCTTTCATTAAGCCAAATATTTCATTTAAGCAGCGGCTGTAACTGTCTTTAACCCTGGGGGCCTGTGGTCATATTTGCTGAAGACTTTAACCTCATACATTTCCATCCTGTGAGAGAGTAATTCAAACAACGAAAGTTATCATCACAAGGGGTTTAATATCTGTCCACTTACCATATTACCAGCTTGGTTACCAAGCTAGAAAATATCCTCCATAACCAAACAGTTAACTGACTTCCAACTGCTTACAGGGTGAGTGGAGGTGAAGGAATATTCCACAGGCTCCTGCCCTTCCCATCCAGTCAAGTCTGCCTGTTTCTCCAAAGACCAAGGATTGAGGAGATTTCATTGCCATCTTAAAGTTTCCCCAATTCAACAGAGACAATGTAGAGAATCTTAGAAAGGGAACAAAATAAGGGAGGAATTGAAGAAGAAATTAGGATTGGGGAGATTAGTGGCTAGAGGAAAGTTAGATTTCAAAGAAGGTATAAGATTAAAAGAACTCCGCCAAGGACGGTCCCAAGCCCGACTGAAAAAGGAGGAGGGTTGGGCACGAGGTTAGCAACCTCACCCCATAAAAATATCACTTGCTACAGAAACTGCAACCTCATTAAACCACCAAAACCAATGATCGCCTAGTCTGGAAGATTGCTCTCCAACAGAGTCCATGACGTGTGCTGGCAAAAGCCAACAAACTCCAGGTCTTTGTTGATGGGTGCCTGCGTCACATCTTGGACATCGGATGGCATGAGGGGATCTCCAATGCCAGACTCTGGGGGGGAACAGTTCGGTGTCCCATCAGTCAGAACACTATGAAAATCGGAGGACAGCATTGCTGGACAGGCACTGCCAAAGCAGACCTGGTGGAGATATGCCGAGAATGAGACAGGGACCATCGGAGTGACATGGGCCCAATTGGGGGAAGTTGCCCAGAACAGAGTCCATTGGCGTGAGATGGTTGCGGCCCTATGCTCCTCTGGGAGTCAATAGGAATAATAAATAAGATTAAAAGAGAGGCAAAGAAGGGAAAAATAGTGAGAAAAAATAGAATAGAGGGAAATACACAACTAATAACTTTAACTTTGAATGGAAATGGAATTAATTCATCCATAAAATGGTAATAGATAGTATAATATATCCTCCCCCTCATAAATTCCTTCTATATTGGCATTACTTTTTATTAGGGAGATTGGTCTATAGTTTTCTTTTACTGTTTTAGCTCTTCCTGATTCAGGTATCAGTACCATATTTTCAATTAAAAGAGATTGTGTACAAATGAGACCAGAGGTCCTAGGTTCAAATCTGTCCTGGGATACTTCCTAGCTTTGTGATGCTGGGAAAGTCACTTAACAGCCATTGCCTAGCCCTTACCACTCTTCTTCCTTGGAACCAATATACAGTATTGATTCTAAGATAGAAAATAAGGGTTTAAAAATGTTGTGGTTTTGTTTTCAATGCCTGCCTCCCCAGTTCACCCTTCCTTTTGTCCATCTCTCACCTCCCATATTATCCTTGACCTCTGACTTCCCTTTAGGATGAAATAGATTTATATACTTGATTGAGTGTGGTGCTTTCCCCACTTTGATCTAGTTCTGCTGAGAGTAAGGTTCAAGCATAGCCAAATACCTCATCTTTTCCTCCACTCTATTTGTCTCTTAAGTGCCTACTAATGAGAAATAGTTTAAGCCGTTTTATCTCTTCACTCCATGTGTTTACCTTGGTATTTTTTTTTTGCCTTTTTTGGATATCAGTACATCTTATTTAGTTTCCTTCCTTTTTAATATTTACACTCCTTTTTGTTTCTCTTATATTGATAAAGTATCTTAGGAAGTTTAGTTATCTCCCATACTTTAAATAACTTAACTTTCCCAAATATCAAAGATATCTAAATTATTTCAATTATTGCCTTCCTACCTATGTATTCAATTCTACTTTATTAAACCCCTTAAGTTTCACTTTGCCTTTTTAACTCTTGAGTGTCAAATTTGCATTTCAAATTTCCTTTTCAGCTTAGCTATTATTTTAAAGGAAGTTTGAAATTCATTTTATTAAATATAATTTCCTCTCCCCCACAGAAGTTTTACTCAGTATATAATTCTTGGTTGTAGTCCTAGATCCTTTCTTTGCCTTTCAAAATGTCATATTCCCTGCCTTCTGCTCCTTTGATGTTGAAGCTGCTTGGTCCCGAGTAATGCTGGCTGTGCTTCCATGTTTTTTGAATTGTTTCCTTCTGGCTGCTTATGATACTTTTCCCTTGGACTGACAGCTATGGTATTTGGCTGTAAATGAATTAGATGTTCTATTTTAGGTTTTCCTTTAGGAGATGATTGGTGAATACTCTCAATTTCTTTTTTTTTTCAAACTTGTTTGAGGTCTCAGGGCAGTTTTTATCAATTTTTATAATATGATATCCAGGCTTTTAAAAAAATTTTATTGTAGTTCTCAGGTATAATGATAATTCTTAGATTATATTTTATGGCTCTTTTACCAGGTTAGTCATCTTTTCAGTGATATATTTTAGATTCTCTTCTATTATTTTTAAATTTTTTCTATTGTTTCTTGATGTCTTATGAATTCTTTAGATTTCATTTTTCATATTCTAATTTTAGAGAGTTATTTTCTTCCTTTACATTTGGTGTTTCCTTTCCATTTTGGCCAATCCTAGTCTTTAAAGAGTTGTGGGGGGGTTTCAGTATTTTTGG
>NW_025354884.1:0-5812 GCF_016433145.1 Gracilinanus agilis | reverse complement strand
TATACATGCTTTCTCCTCTGATAAGCTATGAGTGCCTGATGGCAAAGACTTTCATTTCATTTTGTCTTTGTGTCCTTTGTCCCTGGCAGAATGCCTGGCATGTAGTAAGGGTTGAATAAATTTTTATTGATCAGATCAATTGATTTATTGACAAATAGATTTCTAGACTTAGGGGTGGTGGCTATGTTTCAAAGGTGCTTTCTTGGTTTATAGGGAATGGATAGACTTAAAATAATCTGGAAAGGGCTTTTTTAATGCTCTGATATCCCAGGAGAAGGTGTCATGGCAGAAACAGAATGCTAAAAGGGACCCTGGAGATTATCCAATTCAAGTATTCTTAGCCTGGGGTTTGTAAACTTATTTTCCAAAAACTTCTGATAATTGCATTTCATTATAGTTGGTTTCCTTCCCAATCATACACACTTTCTACTATGCATTTGAAAACATGATTCTGAGAAGGAACCCAGTAGGCTTCACCAGAAGGCCAAAGCAGCTCACAACAACCACAACACCCTTATCTGGTACCCAGCACCTTACAGTACAGATGAGGAGATTGGGGTTTGCAGATGTTAGGTTATTTGTCCAAGTTCACACAGCTGGTTGGTTGCAGAGATGAGATTCGAACCCAGGGAACTCTCAGAGGAGCCTTTTCCCCTTCACCAATCTGTGACTTCATAGGACAAAAATCTCAATAGTTTAGAGGCTCACAAAGCCTGAGGTCTTTGACTACCTAATACTCTCACTTCTACCATCCAACAGCATTTGTGGTCCAAATTTAAAAATTGTTACTCAATGAATCTTCCAGACCCTTTCCTAACTCCTCCTCATCCTCTGACACTACTCCCCAATTGATTCAGATCACCTGAGATCCAATAAAATCTTCCTCTTGTTCCATATGAATGACAATGTCCACTTCCATAGGTCACCCTGTTCTATGCCATGCTGTGTTTATTCATCTGTCACTGTGACTGTCACAATGACAATTCATCTGTCACTGACAAGTGCAATTACGATAGCTTTTTGGTGAGGATTGAAAAACAAACATACTACCCTGGTTCAATAAATTAACAATAAATTACTAATAATCCTATTAATTCAGAAATTCTATTTTACCAATTTGTGGTGTACTCTGGAGGACATAGAAGTCTTAGGAGAATTGTCAGCGCAATAGTACTATTTCACAATTGGTTCTTATTTATGAACGGAAGATTGTACCCAGGAGTTCATGCCCTGGGACTTCAGGGAGTATATGAATTTAAATGAGAAAAAAATATATATTTATTTTCACTAATCTCTAACTGAACGTTACCATCTCCTTCAATAATGAAGCAATTAACATATTATTCTGAGAAAAGGCTCTTAGATTTCACTAGACTGCCAAAAAGGTTCTGGGACATTAAAAAATCAATAACAGTAACTCGATTTTAAGGTTTGCCGAACACTTTACTTTCATCACATCCATTCTTAGGAGGTCAAGATTACAAGGAACACATTTTTAGCTGAAAAGGAAACTGAGGTTAGAATCTCAGGCGTTAAATGATTTGTTCATAATGACACAACTACTAAATAAGTATGAGAGACAGGATGCATGCTCAGATTTCTCTTGACTCTAAGTTCAGGGCTTGAGTCAATAATCCAAAAGCTAATGTAATGGTGAGATATATCAAGAGAGACTCTAGGAATGCGGAGTCTTATTATATCCTGTTTTGACCAGATCACAACTGGAGTCTTGGGTCTAGGTTTGGGTACCATAGTTTAGGAGTAACATTAAGATAAATTGGAAGTCATCTAGGGTAGGATGATCAAAATGGTGTTGGACCTTCAGAGCACAGAATACCACATGAGAGGTCACTGAAGAAACTGAGAATGTTTTAGCTTGTAGAAGAGAAAACCCAGGGAGAAATTGATAATTGTCTTCAAGTACTTGGATGACTCCAGTGAGAAAGAGAGGTGAGCCTTTTTCTACTTGGAATGAACCAGGAGCAATGGGTAAAAATTACAAAGGGAAAAATTGAGGTTTGACATCAGGACAAATTATAACTGTCTTAAAGTGGAATGGATGGCTTCAAAAGACAATGGGTTCCCCATGGATGAAAATATTCAAGTGGAACCAATTTTGAGTAGGTGAAGATTCTTTTGGGGGCATATTAATAAAGGCAAAAACAGTATCTATATAGCACCTACTATGTGCCAAGTCACTGGAGTCCCTTCAGTTTCAAAAATTCTGAGTTTCTATTGACGTGTGAGTCAACCAGAAAAAAAATGAAACGTGGACAAATTTTTAAGATATGGCTTCCCTCATTTTAGCCATATTCTTGAAAATTGGGCTTTCTCTATTTGGTAATTAGAAGGTCATGCTTATGTCAGAATTTGTAGACAAGGCAGATTCGTTTGTGTATCTAAACAACCGTAGTGTGACTTATGACTCATTCTATATTTTGAGCTTTCTTTGATTGATATTCATGGCAAGAAAATTGCAGAGTAATGATGCTTATGTGGCCATTTGTCATGTATTAAGAGTGGGATTTAGGGACAGACTTTCCATGTGTGGAAATCCAGTATCCATTTTTTACTTCGACGACTTTAGATAGCTCTAAACATTTTTTTCCAATGTAAATTTATTCTTTCCAAAAATCTTTCTTTACAATGTATTTTGATAAAGACAAACTACAAAACATCCTAAAAAGAGAAACAAAAACCCCACCACAAATCCTAAAGCAGTCCAGAATCAGTCTTTAATTCTCCAAAATAACTTCAAACAGTTACCTGTTTCCAGTTAATGAAATACCATCTCTGTCGAATCCCATAATCTCACTGTGCAAACAAATCAGTCCCCTGGAAGTAAAACAGGCCAGATATGTACAACACACACATACAAAGTAGTCTGAGACAAGATAGGACAAAACACACAGCCAAAATATTAAAATTCAGCCAGGTGGTCAGTTACTTTGAAAATCCTTTGAGTTCAATAAAACAGTAAATGAGAGATTTGTTGCTTTCCAAATCAAGAATCGTTGGAAAGGCATCTTTGTGGAAATATAATTTATTTGTCTTTGTAGATTATTTGTCTAAATAGCTCATATTTTAGGAAGCTAAGCTTTAAACCAAAGGATGCTACTTGAGATTCCATTTGGCTTGAGGACTTGTTATACCTTTCTAAAACAAATGCTCTTAATTGTTTTGTGACATGGACATCTTTGACCATCCGATGGCACTTAGACCATCTGCCAATGGACCTTAGATTCATATTTTTTAAATGTACATAATTAAATTCTTAGAATTACAAAGGAAAACATTTACACTGAAATACAGCTATCAACATACATATATTTTTTTAATGTTCACAGATCCCAAGTAACAAAATCCTGTTCTAAAAGGACTAATGGACATTCAGGAATTAACAGAGTCTTCAGTTTGCAAAAGTTACAAGTTTAAAATAATTATCAGCTCACTGATGGTTCCTTCCCAACTCCATGGTGGACTTTTAAAATATTCTCTACAAAGATGTAGCCTTCATGGGATATTTACATGACAGCAAAGCAACTTGTGAATCCAGAACTGTAAATAGGACAATCTGTCATTTCAATGGGAAGATGGATCTAAATATGGAATTTATATGCCAATTCTATCAGAGCTGATGGCCTGAGGAACAAGTAGTATATATATATATGCTGGTTTTTATATTATACAACATTAGGGAAAGGATAGTGATCACACCACTGATTTCATTGAGATAGAGAACTCTCAGGTGAACAAACTCTTTTTTACCAATGTATACAGGCATCTTCTCTGCCACTTGGAGTCTAAGTGAGAAGCCTGGAGCAGTGAAAGTTAGGTAGCTAAGCGAGGGTCACCGGCTCAGTACGTGTATCAGAGGTGGGATGTGACCACGATCTTCTTGGCTGCAAGGCCATTTCTCTGTTCACTGATCTATGCTCTCTCTCATACATCATTCAGAATTAGGGAAAAATAATTTTTTGACTGACCAGTACACAATATATAGACTCCAAAACATATGTTTTTTAAAACCCTTACCTTCCATCTTAGAATCAATACTGCTTATTGGTTCCAAGGCGGAAGACCAGTAAGAGCTAGGTAATGGGGGTCAAGTGACTTGCCCAGGGTCACATAGCTAAGAAAAAAAGTGTCCAAGGTCTGACTGGGATCTCCCATCTCTAGGCGTGGCTCTCAATCTACTGAGCCACCTAGCTGCCTCCCCCCAATGTTGTTAGAAAGGTAGGACTTGGGGCATTTGAAAATATACAAAGTTATAAACATAAAGAAGGGTAATAGAAATCCATTTAAACTTGTTTGGGTTTTCATATATTTTGTTGGCTGTGAAAAGATAAAAACAGTAGGACCACAGATTTAGAGCTGAAAAGGACCTCAAAGGTCCAACTCCATCATGCTACAGATGAAACTCAGGCCAAGTGACTTGCCCAAGATCACATAGGTATTAGTAGCAAAGCAACATGGGATATAGATATTTTGAACCCAAGTCAATAATTATTAGAATTTAGTGGATTTTGTATTCATTCAAATAAAAAAAAAATCTTCTCCAATTGCCCGAGATTTCTATCTCGATGGTGTAATTCATTTGTGAATTTCCACTGGGTCAATTTCATCAGAGGCATCCTAACTTTGGGGTTCATTCAGGAACTTTATGAGTCCCCCTGCACAAACCTCACCCACAGCCTCTGTTTGATTGTTAAGCTGAATAAGGCATTTGAAAATGCTTTCCAGCTTCATTGATTGACTTTCAGTGAAGATAATTAAATACCACAAAAATAATGAAATATCTTAAATGCTCAGAGTGTCTCTTCTCCCCTGCGTAAGAATAGGTTTCCCAAAAAATGAGAGTGGGGAGATGATTTGCAGAATTCATCACTGACTATAAGATCACAGTATGCTGGCTGGGTAATGAAAAATGGCTCCATAAAATGTTAATCATAAGGCATTTTAACCAAGGTAAAATTTGTGTTTTCCATCTATTCAGGACTACATGGAGATGACTGGTTTTGAACACCTATATTTATATTTATCACTAAAATGCCTCTTCCCTGAATATTTTTCATCGTTATGAGAAAGCACATTTAATTTCACATTTAGCCACTCAAAACAAAGTAGCAGGAGAGCTTTTCTCTGCTCCGACCCATTCGGAGGTTTCATTCTTCTTTCTCTGGTTCAACACCAATGTGTGAATAGAAAATCACAGGTAGTGCACACAGCAGAAATGTTAGACAAAAGCCCTGATGAGTGGTTCAGTCAAGCCAAATTTTTCATACAACAAAAACTTCACTTTTTTTCCTAATCTTTTCCCCGTTTCCATGAATCTCAGATGGCAAAAGGACAAACTCTTCTAGGGTCACTCCCTACCTTTTTCCAAACCTTTCTTTGAACATCTTACCATTATGGCTTTCATATTAGAATTGTTACTGTTTTGCTCATAAATTTATCTTGATCATGTATTGATACTCAATTCTGTCCATGCCCGAGAACTGTCTTCTTTCAGAGTGGACAACTTCCTCTGGGAGAACTGGCGAAGCCCCCAGAGCCTGAGGACAGCCACGCGGTATTTCTTGGACATGATGTTGTAAAGTATAGGGTTGATGGCTGCGCTGAGGTAGAAGAGGACGAAGGAGAACAGGTTGCAATACTGGCTGATCACTGCAATCTCCAAAGAACCAGGCTCGAAGGATTTGGAGAATAAGTAGCGTCCCACATGAAATGGCAGCCAACAGAGGATGAAGGCAAACACCACCACGGCTAAAAGGAAAATCAGAGAAATTTTGGTTGAGAGTAAGCAATATTG
>NW_025354883.1:0-7322 GCF_016433145.1 Gracilinanus agilis | reverse complement strand
CTTCCTTCCTTCCTTCCTTCCTTCCTTCCTTCCTTTCTCTCCCTCTCTCTCCCTCTCTCTCTCTCTCACACACTTTCTCTTCCTTCCTTTCTTCCTATCCATCTTACAACTCCATAACTTTTCACCTTTCTATCTGCTAACTAATATAATAAACAAATTTGTGTTGATTTGTTAATGGGCACTAGTGGATTAATCATTCCTCCCCACTCCTGTCACTATTTTAATTTTAACCAGGTTCTTCTGAACAACCAATGCCTTAATTCAAAAGAATATCTGTAATGGGGGCAATATCAAGCCCAGGATCCCATCAGTAGGAAAGACATTTCAAGGCAGAAATCACAAGATCTGGAACTAGAGGTACCCAAGAGCCTACTGAGTCCAGTTCTCTTATTTTACAAAACATGAGAAAACCATGGCACAGAGAGGGGCTAAGTGACTTGCCTGGAGTCTAGCTGGTAAGTGTCTGAGGCAGGATTTGAACCTCATCTTCCAAATTCCAAGCTCGGTGCCCTCTCTACTCTGCTGGTTGATGTGGCATCCTTCCTATCATTCCATGGAAGTACACAAACCATTCCACTCTACCTGATAAAGCCCCCATGCCAGTTTCATCATTGGGGCCATTTTGCTTTCATGTAGTAGGCTTTAATTGGATTTGGGCTATACTTTCTGATTCAAGTCCATAAAGACCCAAGCTCTACTCTTTCCTAGTTAACAAAAAATATGCAAAAATAAACAGAAAATCTCCTCATTTAACTTGAGCACATAAGTGTGTATGTGTGTGGCTAAGCCAGCATCTCAGCATTTGGGTGGGGGGAGGGGGGCTCCAGAACTCTCCCTAGTTACTTTGGTGACTGCTATATTCTCAGGAGAATAATCTATTCTTAATAAGGACAATTACTTAGATTTATTACTCCTCAGTGGTCTTGTTAAAGATCTAAGAAGAGCCCTATTTAAATGAAAAGGACAATAGGAGCTTTTTAACTCAATGCAAGATTTAATTAAAGCTAAGCATAGAATTGAGGTCCTTATGGCTGCACAAAATAAAGCTAGATTTTTAAAAAGCAGAATGAACCAACAACCTCCACCTATTTCACTAATCTCTTTAGGAAGTATATTTTTAATAGAAATTTTCCAAAGGCCATTGTGGTGTTTTCATGAATCCATCTTTTGGATGGTCGTTGAGCTTAGTGTTGGAAAGAACTTTTGGTGCCTTTTGAAATGAATTTTAAAATTTTAGAGCAAAAAAGGATAATAGCTTTAGAGCTGGTAGAAGCTTTTGAGGTCTTCTAGACTCATTCCATCCCATTTTACAGATGAGGAAATTGATGACCCAAGGGTGTCCAGGTAATACAGTCAGCTACAGGACTTAAACTCGTGTCCTCCTTACTCCAAATTCAATTTTATTGTACTAAGCTGAAGAACTATAGTAATCACCTAGAATAATTCCTTTAGTTTACATGTGATATCCTAATATTTAGAGGGTCTTAAAGTTTCCAAAGCACATTCCTCAAAACGAACCTGTGAGACATGTAGTCTAAGGATTATTTCTCATTCCTATTTTTCAGAGGAAGAAAGAGATGCTCAGAGAGGGTGTATGACTGACCCACACAGCTAAGAAGCATCTGGCACAGGATTTGAATCCAGACCACTTCCCAATGCTGCCTCTCAGTTTCTGTGTGAGAAACCAAAGGCCAAGAGAAAAAAGATGACTTTCCCAAGGTCATTTAGCAAGGAGGATCAGACTCCTGACTCCCAAGCAGTGTTCCTAACTCACACTGCCCCTTCCCAGCTCTCTTCCTTTTTACTTCCTTTATTGTTGCTTTTTTGAGCATCAGCATAATGAATCTTATTATCTGCTAGGTTGCCTGAATCCTTAAAGGAAAAAAAAAGGATGACTGATAAGGAAAGGAAATATATTAACAAGTACTGGTATTTAAAAAGTACTTTGTAATGTTCCCAGGGAGGACATGGAGGAGCCCAGAGCCTCAGTGTGGTGACACCGTAATTTATCTGAGCACAGTTGTGATTTGTATAGGGGGTATGGGATTGCTCATGCGTAATGATTGACTGGCTCTCTCCAGAACCCCCCTGGCGCTACTGTGAAATGGCACACGGGCATGGAAAGAGTGTGGTTGGAAAGAATGAACCTCTTAACCCTGAAAACAAAACTAGGAAAGCAAATGCTGTGTGCCTTTGAGCAAATCACTTGCCTCCTCTGGCTCGAGTTTCTTTACCTACAAAATAAAGGAAATGAACAAAATGATGTTTTAGCTTACTTCAGGCATTGCCTCAGTTGTCTCATCTGTGAAATGAAGGGGTTGGCTGAAATGCCCTCGGTGCTCCTTTCTAGTTATGGATCGATAATCCATTCCCATGCCTGGAGCTTTCTCTTTCCTCATCATCTCATCTTCATTGGCTTCCTTCAAATCCCATCTAAAGTCCTTTCTTCAAGAAGTCTTTCCCAGTCTGCCTTCCTTCTAAGATTCTCTCCAATTTATTGTATGCATCCCCCCTACACGAACCAAAGACCCGTAGAATTTTATTTGTAAATAATTATTCTCATGTTGTGTCCCACATTAAACGATGGGCTCCTTGATGGTCGGGGCTGTCTTTCGCCTTTCTTTGAACCTCATGAGCTTAGCTTGGCACCCAGCACATAGGAGAAGCGGAATAAACGCTCACTGACTTGTTGATCCATTCCAACTCTCTTCCATACTCCAGTGCTACGAAACAGCGACGATGTACCTCCATTGGGATGGGTTCTGTCCACATCTCTGGATCCGCTTGAGGGTATTTGCCATAACAGAGAATAATAACTTCTCAGCATCTCCAAGTCAACAGACTGGAGGCTGCTATTTCTATTTCTAGCATGTACAATCATAGCCAGCCATCTGTTTGCGCCATTGTTCTGCTCCATAAGAAAGAAACGGGGGAAAAAGGAATGTATTTCAGGTGTCTCTGGCACACAGAAACTCATGACATCCATTACATAAGACAGGAACATTTTTGCATTAAATTATACCATGGAAAACAATGGCGCATCAAGAATGCGTTGAGGGAACGATGGGCTCTCCCTTGGCTTATGGGAAATGTTCTCACTTTATGTCACCCACGGGGTCAACAAATGTCACACCAAGAACAGATGAACCCTAAATGAAGCTCTTCTTGTGATGATGATAACAAGACCGTAAAATGGAAAACAGTCAACATAACTCATCCTGATTAAGACTTTCTGCTGTTTGTTTCCAGATCTGGCCCCTAACAAGAGAGTAAACAATACTTGGTCTCTTGAGATTGCTAATTAAAATACAATAAATTATGGAATCAATTTAAATTCTGGATCAGCTATGGAGTGTGTGCAACCATCCTTCTAAATTGTATTCCACCTTTGGGAATATTGTCAGAAAGCTTGAGGTTGTGTGTGTGTGTATGTGTGTGTGTGAGTTTCTGAATGGGATGGATATACTCTTAGCTTGCTGTCGATTCTCTTCTTTTGTTTGGTTTTTCATGGATCTGCCAGCTGACTTTTAGGGCAACATTGGCATCTGCAGCACAATCCCATGGTCACTTCTTGTTCATTCCTGAGTTATTACTCCCTCGCTTCCTTCCTATTGCTTAGAACTGGGTCAGACTTGGGCTTATTGTCAAAGGTCGCTCAATGGAAATAATAAGCTCCATAGAATCGTCAAAAGAATGAGGAGTTCTGGGGGCAGCAAGGTAGCCCAGTGGACTGAGAGCCAGCCCTTGAGAGGGGGAGATCCTTGATGCAAATTTGACCTAGCTGTGGGACCTTGGGCAAGTCACTTAACTCCCTTACCACTCTTCTGCCCTAGAACCAAGACACAGTAGTGAATTTAAGATGAAAGGCAAGGATCTAAAAAAACAAAACAAAAAACTTTAGGAGTTTTCCTGGATTCAACAAGAACAATGGCCAATCCGGCATCTTTTGTGGATCTGGGTGTGGGTATCCTGCCCTCTCCCTACCTTTTTTTTTTGTCCCTTGCAGAGTAAGAATGTTCTACCCCAGGGCTACATTCCCCAGAATCCCTTTAGTATTACCCAGCATCCTTTTCCTTTTGTCCACTTAGAGTCCTTGCGTGTTTGTATATAGTTGTGGGTAACCCTGCCTTCTTTCTCTTCTCTCACTACCCAGGCTGGGTTAGCTGCCTTTTTACTTTCCTTTTTGCTTCAAGTTATTATTAATAAATGTATTAAATATAATACTTGGAATTATTGTATATTACTTTTTAATCTAACACCCGTTTCCTCTTTTATTTGCAAAAGAGTAAAAGCTGAGGGGGTTCTCCTCTGGAAGGCCCATTAGAGGTTAATGTTTGGTGACTAAAGACCAATTATTACAGTAATGGGGGATTTAACTCATTCATGGAGTGCCTGGGATGGTGTTTCTTCTTGGAGAGTCATGATGCCATGTGAGGGAACTACCTTGCAGAGCTTATAGAGCACGTACAGACATTCTATAACTAGTGCCAGTTGGCTGTACATGGGAGTCTCTTTGGTGAAAGGTGCATTTCAAGATCTTTGTTGGCTTCCGTCTTTCTCTTTGCCTCTCCTTGTTTCATTCGGTAATTCTGATGCTCGATGTCCAATGAGACACTGTACTGGAAGGAATAACCGTTCTTTCTCCTCTAAAACCACGTGGCTCCAAGAAATAGGTTTTGTTCCTTAGCCTTTTCATTACTTTTTTGTTCTAGATGAAAGGAATGGAGTCTCTTACTTTGAGAGTTTCCAAAAGTCGGGAAAACGAGCCATGGGAATCTAGGATTCAGAGTCTGGCCTGGGCTCCATAGCCAGGGCAGCAGTCAGAAGCCTGGAAAAGCAGGGAGTAGCCTTTGAGAGTGACCTTTAGAACCTTAGCCCAATGGAAACGAGACAAGAAGGATTCCATCAGAAGAGATGTTGCCTTTGGAGATGAACTCTGAGCTTACTTTTTTTAGCTTACCTTCCCCAGAGACCACAGCAGTGTAGGCGAGAGTGTATTTCCGAAGAATCAGGGGAAATGCTTGAATATTTGTTCTTGCTATATCTCTGAAGTAAATATCCCTTTGTAAAAGCTAAAGAAATTTTTGTATGACTGTTCACACATAAACTAACTCGAATTTGTTGCTTTCTCAATGGCAGGGGGTAGGAGAGGGAATTTGGAACTCAAAATTTTAAAAATTAACGTTAAACTCTTTTTTACATGTAATTGGGGAAAAAACCCATTTAAGAAAAGCTAATTGATGTTAAGTAGAACTTGGTTACTAGTCATAGGGCCTTAATCATGAGGGGCAGGGTGGGGGGAAATCTGGTAGAACTTACACCAATGACAATAAAGAAAAGATCTCTTCTCCCCCAGCCCCTCTTGAATATTTTGAGGGGCAGAGCCAGTAGCCTGATTCTGGGAGAGTGAGCCACTCTAGCAGGCATGCTGTGTTAGGATGAAACTTTCTAGGAGATTCTGGAAGCCAGAAGATTGTTGAGAATGATTCTCTTCTGGGGAAAAGAAAAGGAGTTTGACTAGAGGTCCTTTCTTGAAGTGGTGGGATAACATTAGGACTGGAGCATGACATAGGAAGAAGCACAACTCAATATAGCTTTTTTTTTTTTTTTAAACTCTTACCTTCCACTTTAGAATCAATACTGTGTATTGGTTCTAAGGCAGAAGAGTGATCAGGGCTAGGCAATGGGGGTTAAGTGACTTGCCCAGGGTCACACAGCTAGAAAATGTCCGAGATCAGAGTTGATTCCAAGACCTCCCTTCTCTAGGCTTTGATCTCTATCCACTGACCCACCTAGCTGCCCCTGACCCCTTTTCAAAATAATATTTTTAAATAACCCAAACAGAATACACAGGATTGCAAAGGAGATCTATTATACTGAAATGTCATTTTCAAAATATAGGAAAAAAAAAGTCATAGACATTCCTCCAATCAATGCAAGCCATCCTGAGTCACTGAGAAATGAAGAGGTTCGAGGAGCCAGAGGGGGCTTTTCCACCTTTGATGCTCTACCTGCCATGCACATCAACGCTCTGCTTCACTAGACCCACCATTTTGTCTCTGAAGCAGTTAAATTTTTTTTCTGGTCGATTTCCCTGTAGTTTTGATTTTTATATCCCCGGATCATTAAAAAAAAAAAAATTGTTGCCCCCTCCCCCACATCTTCTCCCACCCCAGGTGATAATTTAAAAGGGAATTACAGTCACCGTAAGCAATAAAATGGTGGGGCTTTTTGGGGTTGTTGTTTGTGCCTAAGGGAGGAAAAAAAAAAAAACCAAACCCACAACAAAACAAAGGCAGATGGGTGACTTTCCAATGTGCCTCAGGCTGCAGATTGTTCCCCTAATTAAGAAGGGGAAACGTCCAATATGAGCTCTGTATGAAAAGTCATATTAAAACACTTAATGTGCAGTGCATCATGGGGGTTGTATTCCTTACTGACCTTTTAAAAAAATATGTTCTGAAGATTCTTCTTAGGATCTGTACGCACGCACAGCTGTTTGCAGATGTCAGCCAGTGCTTAGAACAATATGACCGAATTTTACCCTCTCCTGGGGGCGAGGAGGAGGGAGGGAAAGAAAACAAATAAGGACCCAACAATTATTTGTCCTGCTCCAACTGTGAGGTAACTGCTAATGAAAATTTAATGGTGATATTTCACATTTTGCCCTGGAATTACTCATTCTTTGCAGGCTGTTTACAGGGGTGCGAACAATAGCTCAGTATATCTCCTCCTGTTTGATGATCTGCCGGCCACCGAGGAATCTTCGGTCATTTAAAAAAAAAAAAATGTTCCTGTGCGTTTGGGCTGATGGGGCTGAGCACAGGCTTACCAAGCCGAACCTGCTCTGTTCTGCCGGGCTCCAGGACCGGTCTGGAGATCAAACCCGTCCTTGCGGGCTCCCTCCTTCTAAGCCCTGGCTCAGCTTTATGCATGTTCTGTTTATTTATCTCCTTTTCTGATCTATTATCCATTTCTCTGTTACGCCAGACAGAGGAGGGATCTGAGAGGGCCACCAGCCACGTATATGGTGACCAAGAGAGGCCAGTAGGGGCTCGAGATGGTGAGACCGTCACACAGGGAGGGAGCAAGCCCGGGACACGTTCAGGAAATCCCCAAATCCAGCAAATAAGACCATTTGGGGGCAGATTCTTACTTTTGGAGGACCTCTTGGGCGGTCAGCTTTTCAGAATTCTCTCTTTAAATGCATAGAATAAAATACATCAGAGTAAAAAGGAAACTCTCTGTTCCTATATCTATTTTAAGCATTTAAGCACTGCTGTCAACAATGTTAGATGCTGGATGCTGGGGGGGGGGAGAGA
>NW_025354882.1:0-3557 GCF_016433145.1 Gracilinanus agilis | reverse complement strand
GGACGGGCCCGGGGCGGTGGACACCCTCCCTGACACCGGAGCACAGCTAGGCCGCCCCGCCCCGCCCGCTGGGAGGCGGGAAACGGCCGGTCACGCCGTAGGCTCGGGGTTCCCGGTTCCGGCCCCGATCTTGCCTCAGCCTCGGCTTCCTTCCAGGAAGCACAAAATGGATGCGGTGGCGGTTAGTGCCGCACCCCACCCCCACAACCCCCTCCGGAGATGGCCCAGAGAGTGCTCCCTGACCTCCACACCGGCCTCAGCCCCCTCCTCCCCACGGAGGAAAACCTGGCTGAGAGTCCCAGCCCTGGACAGTCACTCCAGTCCCAGAGTTCTCACCTTCACCTTCACCGCCTCCGATCGCCCCTACTTTGATCCGCTTTAGGCTTCGGCGAAGGAGCCTCCCCGTCTCACCCTACCCCCAAGCACTGAGAGGCGGGCGGCTGCGGAGGCAAGCCCACTGCCCGCGGCGGCCCAATGCGGCGAGGCCATCCCCTTGCCCGTTCCGCCTCCCTTCAAACTGATGACCAATGGGGCTGGAGCGCGCGGAAGGAGGGGGGTGGTGGTGATAGGGGGAGTGGGCGGGATGGGGTGGGGTGGGGAAGGAGTAGAGAGAAGGAGGGTGGGTCAGGCCCTGCAAGTTCGGTTGGCCGGTAGGCTGCGGCTTCGGCCACGGGGTTTCCTCCAATTAGATCCAGGGTAAAATCACGTCACTGTTGCCATGGCGATGCAGTTACAACCCCCACCCCCTCCTTTCTCTGAGTCTGCCTGGGTGCGGCACGAGACGGTGTAGGTCTCTCGGGACTTCTACCCGGGGCGAGTAGCGTGTTCTTACTTTTGCTGCTGTTGCAATTGCTGCATTGGATCGTGTTGGCTCTATTGCAGCTTTAGCTAGCCCTGGGACAGCTGCTGCTTGACTTCTGCTGTGCAGCTTTGGGATGAGATGACATAATCGGTGGCTTTGTAGCCAAAGCTCCTTTCCGCCCACCCTTCCTTAATCTTGACAAAGGCTATCCAAGCTCAAAGCTGCTAAATCCGCCCCCCAGCCCTCGCTCCGTCTGCCCCTCATAAGAATGCGATTAGGACTGCGAATTAGAAATAATCGCATCCCTATTAGAAGGGCAATTAGTTACCGGAAAACCTGAGTGAAATGGCTTAAAAGAAGGTTTTATAGGATAAACTCTAGCTTTGAAAAGTTCGACCCTCCCTCTCCCAGTTAGAGAAGAATCCCCGTCTTTGGTCCCTCACAGTCTCATCTCAAAAGACAGAATAATAAAAATCATAGATTTTTCTATGTGACCTTTGGTCATTCTCTTCTCTGCTTGAGTCTTGGTTTCTTCATGCACAAAATGAGGGAGTTCGGAACAAATGATTCCCCAAGGTCCGTTCAATCAATCAATAAGCATCTATTTCTCGACAATTATGTGACAGACACTTGCTAGGCACCAGGGATACAAAGAATGAAACAATCTCTACTCTCAAGGCGTTTACATTCTAATAGGGAAACAAGAATATTTGCCAGCATGAATAAAATAATACTGGTAGTTTGAAAGGGCACTAAGTAGTTGGAGATCAAGTTGAAGGTTTCCTTTCCTCTGAATCTTATGATCCTGCCAGCATACCTGAGCAGGACCTTGCAAATCAGAGAATTTCGAATTGGAAAGGATTTTAGAGAGTAATTCATCTAACCCCTTCCCCTCCACCACCTTCTTAATTTTGCAGAGAAGAAAACTGACACAGAAAAATAGCCAAGACTATAACTCGGGTTATATACAGTATTTTATTCTCTAATCAATATTTTTGAGATGGAATTCCAGAGGCTACACTTCCATCCCCCCTCCCCCTCACCTCCTTCCTTTTTTCTCTGCCTTCTCCCTGTTAACCACCTCTGATGGGTGGTGGAAAGAGCACTAGACTGGGAATTAGAGAATTTAGATTTAAATTCTCACTACTATTAGCCAGCTACACGTAACCTCTAACCAGTCTTTTCCCCTCTAAGCCTCAGTGTCTTTCACTGTCTAAAATGAGAAGGCTGGAATGGATAATCTTTAAGGTTCCTTCCAGTTCTGTCCTCATCACACTAACACACCTCTTACGCCATCCCATAGCACCCCCCACCCCCAAAGGACCATGTTGGCTCTCAGGGTTATTTTACTCTTCTAGTTCAATCCAGTAAACATCTATTAATGTCTACTATGTGCCAGGTACTATGCTGAGAAGTGTGCTGAGGACACAAATATTAAAAAGGGGCATCTCTGCCTGCAAGGAGCTCACAATCTAATGGGGGAAGACACAAAATTGTGTATTTCCTTCACTTCCTATGTGAGGAACATTCCATAGCAAGGTGGCTTTAGTTTCTGGGACTGGAAAATGCCTTTGTTAGATAGCTGAAATTCCCTAATGAGTGGGTTAGTGAAAGGCAAGGAATGGACGGAACTTTAAATTGCCAATTCAGAATGCAACATATTTGGAGAATCTCTAGAATGGAAGAATTGAATCCAGGAAGGGATGGGAATGTGTTGGAAAGCCTTTCCAGAAATAATCATAGCACTCCTTCCCTGATCCTTTTAAAGGTATACTGCTCCTTATAATAAATGCTCCAAAATGTTGCAAGAACTTAATTTAGGAAAGATTGTGTGATATTTTGATAAGCAACAGAGACCAAATTTGGAGATAGTGCACATCTTTGTGTAAAAGTGTCCTGACCTTCATAGCATAAGGATCTGGTGTTATTCCTGGAATCCCTTGGGCAGGGCTTCAGACACAAGTGTTTATGGTTGTATGGACAAGGGAATAACAGGACCAATGGAAAGAATTTGCATGTGGAAGGGGACATGATAGGTCAGATAAAATGCTTTTAGTGTAACCAGTGCATTTCAACAAAACAAACATGAGAACCAGAATGGACAAGTAGAAATGCTGAAAGACTGGATTTGTGTCTGAGGTTGTTAAATAAAGTGTTGGGACCTGAATCAGAGGCAGTCATGGTAGATGTGCTGGTTCCACAGGATATCCAATTTAGAACCTGAAAGGACTCTAGAGTTATTTACATGACGCAGGGCATGCTGCTTAAGCATAGGGAGCCGGTGTATTGTAGTGGAAAGGGTATAAGGCTGGAGGTCAGGAGGCTTGGTTTCTATTCTATGGAAAGTGAGAAAGTAAAGTGGAGAGAACAGAGGATTCTGTTCATCACATAATTATGCAGTTTGGATTCTGATTTAAGTCTAAAGAGTTGGTTTTTTCATCTGAGAAGTATTTTTCATTCAGAATCCTCACATATCATCATCAATATATCTGTCAGTCATCAAATGTTATTAAACACCGACTATGTGTCAGGTTCTGGATATCAAAAGAAAGGCAAAAATGTGATCTTTGCCCTTGAATAGCTCACATTTTAATGGGGGAAGACAACATGCAAACAACTTGTACATACAGGTTTTGTCTGTTTATCTTATATATACATATATAGATGGGTGTGTGTAAGTGTGTGTATACTATCAATCTTATCGTTAGATAGGGTATATATATATATGCACTCTCTCTCTCTCTCTCTCTCTCTC
>NW_025354881.1:0-2709 GCF_016433145.1 Gracilinanus agilis | reverse complement strand
GGGGGGGGGGTTGAAGGGGAAAGGTGGAGCATGAATCATGTAACCATGTTAAAAATGAATATTAATAAATGTTAAAAAAAAAAAAAGGTAATGGAGAGACACCTCGTGGCTATAAGCAGTTCATAGCACACATCTAAGAATTAAGCCAAGCAAGACTGACACAGAGGATGCACGCAGAATATACTGCCCACCTGTGAAAAACCTTGAGGTCAAGTATATAAATGAAGACTTGGCATAGCTATTTCTGAAAAACTGCAGACCCCTGGGTTAATTCATCCTCTTCTATCCATAACACCTCCCTCTCACATAAGGTTGTAGAGCAAGGGCAGGAATTCCATGTTTAAAACATTTGTATGTTTGAGCATTGATCTGCCACAGTCCTCTAGCATGGGGGGTCAATTTGAGAGCTGTGAATAGCATTTTAAAAAATATTTTGATCACTGTATCTCAATAGAATTGGTTTCTTTTGTAATTCTATGCATTTTATTTCATGTACTTAAAAACGTTATTCTGAAAACAGGGGTTCATAGGCTTCACCTAGTGGACTTAAGCACAAACAAGTTAAGAACCTTTTATTTCAGAAGAGCTCCTGAGTGAATTTAAGCTCTCTAAATAATCAGTACAAGCCATACATTCAATAAAAATTATATGAAAATTAAATAATGGCTACAAAACTGAAATTCAAATAATTATAAAATTCTAGATTATTCTCAAATATAAATATACAAAGCTATCTGACAAGAGCAGTTTGATGGCACAGTGCATAGAGAACCAGGCCTGCAGTCAGGAAGACTCACTGAATTCAAATCTGACCTCAGTCATTTACTTGATGTGTGACTTTAGGCAAGTCACTTTGCCCTGTTTGTCTCAGTTTCTTCATCTTTTGATGAGCCTAAAAATCAAAACTCCAGCCCCAAATATTTTCTTCTCCCTCACCTTCCCCCTATGACAAACCTAAAAATGTTTCCCAGCTGAAGCTATCTTAACACCTCCTTGAGAAATGTTTATTACCCTTCCTGGGAATGTTTATTACCCTGATAAATATTTACCTCCCTGGGAATGTTTTATTACCCCTGACCCTGAAACCCCCCTCCCCAGATGCTTCCTGACCACCTATCCCTGACACCACCTTGATAATTATGTATGCACCAGCCCCCTTCCCCAAACCTTTCTATATAAACCCCTGGCTGGAGATGCCTCGGGGTAAGACTGGCCAGCCTTCCTCTCTGCCACTGACCCTAGCTTCTCTGCTAGAAAATATATGGGCCTCTTCTAGCACATTGCAGTGTCAGTGTGATTCTTCCTACCACGATCGAATCTGGGTATCAAAACTTGGGTACAACACTTTAAAATGAGCTGTGGGAAGAAATGGCAAACCATTTCAGTATTCTTCCAAAAAGACCCCAAGTGCGGACCCAAAGAGATAGAGAGGACTAAAATAAAGACTTAAAAAACAACAAGAACAATTCGGAAACAGTTGTACAAAATATCTTTGCATCTTTGCACCCCTCTGCCTCAAAAGCCCTAAGGCATATTCTCCTGTAAGTGCACACAAAGTCCAAGAGATGATTAACTTTATACTGAGGCTACTGTAGGAGTAAATCACACCTGTATAGAACACGTAGCTAAAGAATAAACTCACAATTGCTAGTTACTGAATATGCTTTCTTGAGTCTCTAGCCAGTATTCCATCCTTTTCTTTTCTTTCTTTCTTTTTTTTAAACCATTACCTTCTGTCTTAGTATCAATTCTAAGACAAGAGTGGCAAGGACTAGATAATCAGGCTTAAGTGACTTGCCCAGGGTCACACAATTAGGAAGTATCAGAGACTAGATTTGAACCTTGATCCTTGCACCTCCATGCCTGGCCCTCTATCCACTGTGCTACCTAGCCACCCCTGCCAAAAATTTTTTTCTGGTGAAAAAAAAACAAACTAATTTGGCACACACATAGAGAACACATGTGGCAAAGGAGCAATCTATCTATTCCCTTTGGTACTGAAAATCTTTTTCTTCCCTTGTAGAGTCCTCATAAACTTCCCATTAGGTGTAGTTCTCTGCTGGACTCTTGCAAAGTCTTTGACTTTTACATCTCTCTTCCATAAAAGACAATGTTCCCTCATGGAAGAAAATTGCATTTTCTAGGGTCACTATCACTCCTAGCTGGATGTATTAGCTCCTATAGGTCTAGTCTCTCTGATCCCAGATGGATGCATTTTCTGATATTTGTCCAATCTCTTTGATGACAAGGAGAATGGGGAAGCATTTTTTGTTTTTTTACAGGAGAAAAAACCAATTCTCAAAGTCCTTAAATCGCCTGTCCAAGGTCAAACACAGTGAGCATCAGAGGCAGGTTTGAAATCCAGATTTTCTGGTACCAGAGCCAAAGTAATTTCCATGGCACTACGATGCTCCCTTCAAAACTCCAGTGCCTTGAGCTTTGTCTTTGGCTTTATTTCTCCCACTGGGGACAGGAAAGGCAAGAGAAGAGAAAATAAGTTTTTGCTAATTAAAAAAAATACAACCATTCTACCCAAATTAATTTACCTATTTAGTGCCATACCTATCAAACTACCAAAAAACTTTTTTACAGAATTAGAAAAAACTATGACAAAGTTCATTTGGAAGAACAAAAGATCAAGAATGTCAAGGAAAATAATGAAAAAAAAAAAAAAACGTGAAGGAAGGTGGCCTAGCAGTACCATATATT
>NW_025354880.1:0-1683 GCF_016433145.1 Gracilinanus agilis | reverse complement strand
TCGTCGGCGCGCCAGGGCCTGGCGGTCGAGTGGGGAGGGTCCCGCCGGGGGTAGGGCAGGCTGCCGGCCTGGGAGCCGGACGGGGCCGAGTTCCCCGGGGAGTACTCGACGACGGGCGGCTGCAGGACGGCCACCTCGTTATCCTGGAAGAGGCAGAAGCGCACGGGAGCCGCTCAGGCCGGGCTGGCTCCGGCCGGGGCACGTCTGCGCGGAGCCCGCCGGCCGCCCCCGGCCCGGCACACTTACCGAGCCTCGGGAGAGCACCGGCCAGGCCTCCAGCTGCAAAGAAAGCGCCGTCGTTAGGGCCTCGGCGTGCCTCCGGGGGGAGACGCCCCGCGCTCTGCCTGCCTGCTTTGGGGCCCATGAAGGGTCCAGCTGGGGGCGCCATGACCGTCTCCCGGCGGCCACTCAGCTACGAGTGACGGCGATAGCAGAGATCGTGGTTCCTCCTGACAGAACCCCGGATTTACAGATGGGGAAACCGAGGCCGGCAGAGGGCAAATGACGGACTTGTCTAAGTGTCAGGGGCAGGATTTGAACTCGAGCCTCCCCAGCTCCCACGATGGACCAGTTAGGGGCCTGGCCGCCACGTTAGCCCGCAGTCGGGGTGACCCTTTCTTCGAAGAGCCCCGAAGCCCTGATGCCCTCCTCGCTGAGAGGCCACCACGAGGCGCCCCCCGGAGCTGGGCCGCAGGGCCCGCTCGATGCCATCCCGTGTTTCTGGGCACCCGGCAGGCCTTGGGGTGCTCCCGAGAAGGCCTGTGGAGGCGCGGCGGGGCCCGGGCTGCCGGATGCAGGGGCTCCCCCGGGCACTCACCAGGACCTTCTTGAAGCCGGCGCGCACGCGCACGTAGAGCTCGTCCCGCTCGGACACGAAGACCAGCCAGCCCTCGGGCACCTCGTGGGCCCGGTTCAGCATGGTCTGGAAGCTGCTCCAGATTCTCAGCTGCTGCGAACACAAGCCCGAGCCCGTGGCGGCACGGCCGGCAGGGATTCTGGGCTCCGGCGGGCAGGGGCACCCCCTCCCCCGCCTGTCTCCAGGTGCCTCCCCGGGGCCCAGCTCCCTGTGCCCGAAGGAGGCAGCTTAGAGCAGGGCACCATCCTGCCCGGGGGCGCCCCCCGGGCCTCTCGGGCAGTCCTGGGCCGGGGACCTCGCGTGCTCGAGGGGGTCCGCCCAGGAGGGTGTCCCTGAGGTGCCAGCCCGTAGCCGGACCCCCAGAGGGTGGCCTGAATGGACTACTTACCCCGGATGACGTCCCTGAACTCCCCGGAGGGCCGGGGGGCCCCGGGGGCCCTGGGGGGCCCGGAACACTGATGGCTGGAAGAAAGACGTTGCTAGAAGGAAGCCCGTTTCCCCAGGAGGAGCCCCCCGAGCCCAGCCGCTCGCTTCCTCCCACCCGGGCCAGGCCCAGAACGTCCCCCCAAAGGACTCACTCTGCCTGTAGGGCCCTGGGAACGACGGTGGTCCGGGGGGCCCAGGAGGCCCAGGGGGCCCCTGCCGTCCCTCGTAGCCTATCCCTGGAGGCCCCTGAGGTCCCGGGGGGCCAGGCTGACCCCTGACGCTCTCTCCCTTGGGACCCTGCGCACGAGACAGGGAGACCCCCAAGCGCTTCGCATCGGCCGTCCTGAAGCCGGGCTCCCGGGGAGCACTGCGCGGGCGGGGCCACAGCCGGAGAAGCCACC
>NW_025354879.1:0-5932 GCF_016433145.1 Gracilinanus agilis | reverse complement strand
TCATAGCAAAGGATCATATATATATATATATATATATATATATATATATTAACCCTCACCTACCATCTTAGAATCAATACTACAGATTGGTTCTAAGGCAGAAGAGCAATAAGGGCTAGGCAATGAGGTTTAAATAACTTGCCCAGTTAGGACACAGCTAGGAAGTGTCCAAGGCCAGATTTGAACCCAGGACCTCCTGTCTCTAGGTCTGGCTCTCAATCCACTGAGCCATCCAGCTACCCCCTGAAGTATATAATTTAATTACCTAAAGGCAGGCATAATTAGAACTTTACACCTTAATGAGAACTGAGCCTGAGTCTATAAAAAACAAAATACTTGGATAAAGTCTTATATAGTCATTCACAAAGTATCTCTAACCATTCAAGTATTGTCATTGTGCATATTGAAGCAAGCTCTTGAAATTCTCTCAGAATTAGAACATTATTGTGGGTTTAACATATGCAGAAAAAGGATAGTTCATGGAATTTCTTTTAAAGATGACAGCTATCAGTGTCAGCAGAGAGGATGACATTCTATTAACCTGAACTGTTTATTACCATGTCTTTCTAAAAATGTGCAATATAGGGCAAGGATAATTAGAGATGTAGACTCTGCCCTGAGGCACTGAAATATTCTGAATTCCATCTGAATATTTTTTAAAAACTGAAATTATATTCACCTTAGCTATTTTTGAATATTGGTCATTTACTTATTAAATGTCTAGAGAAGTGATTCCCAAAGTGGGTGCTGCCGCCGCCTGGTGGGTGCTGCAGTGATCCAGGGAGGCAGTGATGACCACAGGTGTATTTGGGGGCGGTGAATAACTGTAAGGGGATGGTGATAGTATGTGACAGGGGGCACTAAGTAATATTTTTTCTGGAAAGGGGGTAGTAGGCCAAAAAAAGTTTGGGAGCCACTGGTCTAGAGAATGAATTAATCAACTCTGAATGAGTCAAAATAATCCATCTTTTAGCCAAGGAAGATAAAAATATATTTTATTAAAGAGCAACTTTCAATTTTTTGAAATGTTACTCGTTTCCTACTTCAATGAGCTGTTCAGTGTAAATATCACAACTTCCAAAAATTAAAATTTCTCCCAACAAGTCTTATTCTTATAAAATTATTCTTTTAAAACCAGTCCTGGACTTTCATTATTATTCTCAGGTAAAAAAACAAAACAAAACAGGGATTACTAAACATTATAAATGGTTGCCACATGTTAGGATAAAGCAAAACAACCTCACTCATTAAAGGCTACAGTTTTTGGCATGAGGCAGATTGTTGTCCTGAACTGCATCATTTGTTCTTCAGTAACTTTCGAAACATTTAAAAGCATGATATTAAGCATCAAGATTCTTACTAGCATTTCCTTGCAAACTTAATTACAGTCATAGAAAATAGTACTTAATTACTAATCACAACTCTTACTTCTATTAGGTCAAGGGACATGTGTAGGATTTAAAATACCATGTATTAATCAAGCATTAAGCTCCAGAGAATTCAGATAATACAACAGGGAATTAGTGTATATTTGTAAGAAACTTTTGACACATAGAGAGAAAGTGGTTCAAATGAAGGAAATCAAGATTAAATAATTATTTAAAAAAAAAACAATATGCCAAGTCTAACTCTGAAAATAATTGCATTATGATATGCCTCTATATCAATGATCCTTCTAAGAACAACATTTTACACACACACACACACACACACACACACACACACACATTTAAACCAGGTAAAAATACATCTCCAATTCCAAAGAGGAAAAGAAGTCTAGGTATCCAAGAATCACGGCACCTACTCAAGGAATTAACAGAATAATGAGTTGAAATGGAACAAACTCCATTTAATAATGTGCAGACACTCAGAAGTCCAAATTACAGGAATCCTTATTATGCTGGCCAGTGCAAATCTCTTAAGGAGAAATGCCCGAGAAAAGGTTTAGGAACAGAACATATAGGAGCAGGGACCCTTCTTTTAGTGTGCACACAAAAGAAGGGGATTGGTAGTTTTGAACAAAGAAATACATATGTGTTCATACAGAGATTATGTCAGCAAAATAATAACTCACGGAAATGGACTTTTTTTAACACTTTCTCAAGATTCCAGTGTTATCTGAAGACATATGTCCTGCCATAAATTTGGTATGAGCAAGGGGAGTCAGCCTTTTTACAGTTCTCACAGACTCTCTGGCACCTTAGCATAAACTTAGCCATGAGGAGTTACAAATTTATGAAGGGCTGGTTCTGTAAATGTATGAAGGGTTGGATTCCTAGTTCCTTGGGAATGCAGGTTTTCCCTGTCTGCTTCAGAGTTGTAATACAATGGTCAATAGGAAGCCTTTTCCAAAGAAAAAGTGTCCATAAAAGAAAAAGCATCAGGCATTTAATATTTCACCTTGGATGGGGCCTGTCCATCCATTCCTGATACGAGGGTTAAGTTTTATCAAGACATGTTGTCATGGGCGAGTTTCTTCAGTGCAGCTTTCCTTGTCCCATAATATTGTTACTTTGTGAAAAACACAGGGTGCTACATCTATGTTCATTTCCTAACTTTTATACCATTTACATTCCCCAAACATACTCTATTTGCTGGATACATTGAATACATTGATATATAGGTATAGATAATGATGTACGTATGTATCTATGTAGGTAGGTAGGTATGTTTTGCAAAGAGTCATCATTGTTTCAAGAACAAATAAGACCAGAGAAACTCTTTCTTTAAAAAAAAGAAAAAGTTACTGATCCAAGCATTCTGGAGAGGAATTTGGAATTTGGAATTCTGTCCAAAGAGCTATAAAACTATGCATACTCTTTGATCTGGTATTACCACAGGTCTGTATTCAAAAGAGATTTAGCAAAATAGAAAAGGATCTGTGTGTACAAAAATATCCAAAGGGATCAATTGAGAAATAGCTGAGCAAGTTGTGTTACATGATTGTAATAGAATAGTACTGTGAAAAAAGAAATGATGAGGAGTTCATTTAAGAAAAATCTGGATATATCTTTGTGAAATGATACAAAGTAAAGTCCCCAGAACCAAAGGAACATTGTAGGTAGTAACAGCAATATTATATGATGAGCATTTATGATTGACTTAGTTATTCTTATCCATATAGTGATTCAAGAAAATGCTCAAGGACTCATGATAAAAAAACACCATCACCCTCCAGAGAAAGAACTGATAGAGTTTGAGTGAAGATTGAGACATACTGTATTTCTCTTCATTTCTTCACTTTTCTTTTGTTTATTCTGGTTCTTCTTCACTAAATGAATAATAACACAAGTCGAATTTGTACTGGTTATTTGACATCTTGGGGATGGGGGAGAGGGGAAGAGAGAGAGAGAGTAAGAATTTCACTCAAACTTTAGAAAATGAATTAAAATTATTTTTGTCATGTATTTGAGGGAAAATATTTTAAAAGAAATAAAGAGTTTATTTTTACCAAAAATGAAAAAAAGAAGTCACACATGCTATTCTTATAAAAAATGAAGAGATATAGGTGAAATGATGGTCTAGACAAGTGCATTTGGAAATGGTTGAATAATTTAAACAAATATGCCATCTCTAATTAGTTGATACCAATGAAGCAAAAAGGTCTTAAATGGAGCACTCTAGGTTTTCATGCTTGGCCTTCTGATTTTTAACATTTTTTTCAAAGCTTTTGGTAGATGTCTAAGTTCCATGCTTATCAAATTTGAAACAGTGTCAAAATTGTGAAAGATAACTAACACATTGGATGACAGTTGGAATCCAAAAAATATCTTGACAGACTGCAACATAACCAGTCTAATATAATTAAATTTAGTAGAGGTAAATATAAGTTTTTACATTTGGGTTCAAAAATGAAATTTTAAGTATAAGAGAGTGGAAAGCTAGATAGCAATTAATCTGAAAAAAAAATGAATTATGATAGAAAAGCAAATGAAACGTTAGACTACATTAGAGAAATATAATATCTAAAACTACGGATATAATGATCCTGTGGCACTCGCTATAATATGGAGTATTGTACATAATTTTGGGTGTATCATATTTTAAGGAATATTTTAAGTTAGATAATTCCAGAGAGAGAGAGAAAGGGAGAGCGAGAAAAGAAAGGAGGTAAGGAGGGAGGGAGAGGGAGAAAGAAAGAATATGTACTAAATACCTAATATGGACTAGGTTATTTGGTAAGTGTTGGAGATATCAATAAAATAAGCATCATACACAATAACAGCAACATATGATGATCCACTGTGAATTACTTTGCTAATCTCAGTAATACAGTGATCCAAGACAGTTCCTGAAGGACTTATTATGAAAAATGTTGTTCACTTCCAGAGAAAGAATTGATAGAGTCTGAATGCATATTGAAGAATACTTTTGTTAAGCTTTATTTTTCTTGCATTTTCTTGCATCTTGCATCTTGTACCTTTATTTTCTTGCATTTAAAATTCTTGCAATTTTCTTCTCTGCTTTCTTTCACAAAATGACTAATATGGAAATATGTTTTTCATGATAACAGTTGTAATCTATGTCAAATTCTATGCCTTCTCCAATGAGGAGGAGAGGAAGGAAGGGAGAACTTTTGGAACTGAAACTTTTTTTTTAAATCCTTAAATTTTTTTTTGTTTTATATGTAATTGAAAAAATATTTTAATAAAAAAGGAATTCTAGTGATACTACTATTAGATGATACTACTATTATAGATAATGGAACAATAAGTCATGGACTGAGTAGCATGTTTAAGTTACTTCCTGAAACCTTTTAAAAGCCCTGCCCTAGATGTCAATAGAATATAGGCTACTTGAGAGCAGGTAACTTTTATTCCCAGCACTTAGGCAAAGCAAAGTCTAGCACATTGAAATCATTTATTAATTGCTTGTTGATATAATATTGACTTAGGTATTTATTTTCCCCTTATTCTTTTTTCATCAGAGACTAAGGATCTTAACTATTTGAGTTTTTGTAAATATGGTAAAATGGAACAAGCACTGTTCTAGGAGATAACCAGGATTCTAATTACTAGTATGGCATTAACATTCCTGTGTCTCTTTGGGCAAGTTGCTTTATTGTCCCTAAGTAGATTGGATTTTCTCAGTAAATAGTGAATTCTGTCCTTCAGAAGTTTACATGAAAATTATGTACAATTCTTTGATGAAGTACTAGGAACTATTTATGTTTTCTATGTGGGTTGGACAAGACAATGCTTTGACCTACTATATCTCTCAGTGCCTTCCTCATGCAAATGATGGAAGGTATTACATTTCTTAGGTCTCGTCCAGCCTGGAAATGTGGAAATTTTAATTTGCTTTGCTTTTGTTGGCATAGTGGCGATGCATCAAGTGAAGTTTGCTCATGTTATTTAGGTTTTATGTAAGAGAAGACATTTTTTCTGCCCAAAACTCCTCTGCCTGGGGAACAGCAAAGAGGACAAATATCAAATAACACATTGTCAGAACTAAAACCCCAAGCAAGATTAACTTCCTTTTCACTTTTCAGAAAGAGGTACTTCTCATTTTCTAGTGGCCTTATAGAAGAATAAGATGTCTTATTTCTAGCATTCCTCCAAATAAAGAACCTCCAAAAGGAAATAATTTGTGACTTATGGAGAGAATCAATGATCCCTAGGGATTTTGCAGATCCATAAAGAAAATGAAAAGGATATAGCTAGTTATGGTTAGAAAGTCTAAGAAGATATTATAACAAAATATTCAGCATAAAATTGGATGATAATTGAAGAACAGAGAATAAAATAGGAATCCCAAAAAACCTAACCACAAAATTTAAAGAAATGTAATGTGATTGCCTAAGGAACACATAGAGTGAGTTATTAAAGTATTTTCTTAGATGTCAAATGAACTAAATTTTATAGGTTTCTCCATAGCTTGAGATATGTGCTCCAGATGCCTTATACCCAAAGTATGTATGTATGTGTGTATA
>NW_025354878.1:0-3570 GCF_016433145.1 Gracilinanus agilis | reverse complement strand
TTAATTTAGAGCATTTTTCCATGGTTATAGGATTCATGTTCTATTCCCTCCCCTCCTCCCACCCCCCTCCCATAGCTGACACACAATTCCACTGGGTTTTACACGTGTCATTGATCAAGACCTATTTCCATATAATTGATATTTGTGCTAGAGTGCTCATTTTGAGTCAATATCCCTAATTATATCCCCATCTACCCATGTGATCAGGCAATTATTTTTCTTCTGTGTTTCTACTCCCACAGTTCTTCCTCTGAATGTGGATAACATTCTTTCTCATAGGTCCCTTATAGTTGTCCTGGATCATTGCATTTTTGCTAGTAGAGAAGTCCATTACATTCTATTTTACCACAGTGTACCCATCTCTGTGTATAATGTTCTCCTGGTTCCGCTCCTTTCACTCTGCATCAATTCCTGGAGGTTGTTCCAGTTCACATGGAAATTCCTCCAGTTCATTATTCCTTTGAGTCCAATAATATTCCATCACCAATAGATACCACAATTTGGAACTTAGTATTTTAGGAAAACTAATGTTAAAAATTGTTTTTATGTGTAATTGGAAAAAATATTGAATGAGTTTTTACAAATGAATGCATATTTGAGGACAGTGAAGTTGCTCAGTGGATTGACAGCCAGGCCTAGAGACAGGAGGTTGTGGGTTCAAATTTGACCTCAGACACTTCCTACCTGTACCTTGGGCAAATCACTTAACTCCAATTTGCTAGACCCTACAGCTCTTCTGCTTTGGAACCAATACTTTTTACAATTCTAAGTAAAAGGTTTGAAAAAAAAAATATATATATATAAAAAGACTGATAACTCCTGATTGGTTATCATATTCTTAGAGCCAACCAAGCACTTACCAGATTGGAAAGCTCTAAACTTGCTCTACTGTTTTCTTAATGAACTTTTGTGCTTGTGTTCATTCTATACCAATTCCTTCCCCTCCCCTCCCAAAAAGCCTCTAGCCAGGGCAGGGTCCTCACAAGCTGTCTGGGCAGCCAGGAATGATTTGAACTATCAGCAATTCATTAGGATTTACCACCACTGGAACCTGGAATGGGGGCTTGGCCCAGAAAGGACCATGCTTTCAGAGAGCAATTTATTTAAAAGCTGAAACAGGTGACTTGCCAAAAGGAGGATGACAAATGCGCAAGCAACAAATACCCAAGCTCTTGACAGAAGAAGATTGTGATGGGGAACAAGAGCAGAATCAAATAGTTTTACTCCTTCTTTGGATACAGACCTTGGGAATTTCAGTCTTCAATCCTAGCAATTGGATATTGCTAGGAGGAACCATCTTTCTCCTACTCAGTTATCAAGATAACCTTCCAAAGTAAAAATATGGCCCTGCTCCACTCTTCCCCATCAATTTCCTCTAATTGTTCCCTATTAAAACCAAGAACCAATAGTGTCTCTTGGGATTTTTTTTAAACCTTTACCTTCCATCTTGGAATCAATACTATGTATTGGTTCCAAGGCAAAAGAGCAGTAAGGGTCAGGCAATGGGGGTTAAGTGACTTGCCCAGGGTCACATAGCTGGGAAATGTCTGAGGCCAGATTTGAATCTAGGACCTCCTGTCTCTAGGCCTGGCTCTCAATCCACTGAGCCACCCAGCTGCCCCCTCTCTTTGGCTTTTAAAGAGTCATATAACATGGCTCCCTCCTCCCTTTCCAAACTCCTTATTCCTCTCGGTGTACTCAGATCCAATGATGCTGGCCTCCTTTATATTCCATCTCCCTACTCTGTCCTTTTTCCATTGGCTAGGCTTCATGCCTGGAACTCTCTCCCTCCTTATCTTTACCTTCTGACTTCCCTGACTTCCTTCACATCTCCCCATAAGTTTCACCTTCTGCAAGAAGTATTTTCCAGGCTTCCTTAATCTCAGTGCCTACCCTCTGTGATTATCTGCACTTTATCCAGTATACACAAAGTTGTGTGTACATTGCTTCCTGTAGGAGAGGACTAAATCCAGGAAGAAAAGGGTTTTCCCAAGGTCACATGGCTAGTTAGTGGTGGAACTAGGACTAGGACCTGGGTCTTCTGTCTCCCTTGTCTCTCTTTATACACCATACCAAGATGCTTTTCCTCTTGATTCCTTACTTTCAATTCTATTGAACAATCTTTTTTTTCCCAACCTTTATTTTCTGTCTTGGAATCAATACTGTGTATTGGTTTCAAGGCAGAAGAGTGGTAAGAGCTAGTGACTTGTCCAGGATCACACAACTAGGAAATATCTGAGATCAGTTTTGAACCCAGGACTTTCCATCTTTTAACCTGGCTCTCAATACACTGAGCCACCCAGCTGCATCCTGGACAATCATTTATTAAGTGAATATTTTGTGCTGGGTGTATTAATTGCTGGGGACCTCATATAAACACATAAATTCCTGTTCTCTAGGTTTTCTTTGTACTGGAGTGAATAACATACACAACAGGAAGTAGATACAAAATAAATATAAATTAACCTGAGGGAAGTCTTCTTGTAAGAAATGGCATTTGAGACAAGACTGGAAAGGAGTTGGGAATCTTAAGAGCATTAAATTTGCCCTTCCCTTTCCCTCGTTGCCTTTCCTACTTCTCCTTTTCTCCCACATCTCTCTCACTCTTTCTTTTGTCCATTCATCTATGTACACAGCAAATGTTTAAGAGCCAATAATAATAATAATTGTTGTTTGATCATTTTTCAGTTATGTCTGATTCTTCATGACCCCATTTGGGGTTTTCTTGGCAAAGTTACTAGAGTGGTTTATTATTTCTTCCAGATGAGGAAACTGAGGCAAACAGGATTAAGTGGCTTACCCAGGGCTACATAGCTAATAAATGTCTGAAGCTGGATTTGAAGATAAGTTGACTCCAGGTCTAGTGCTCTATCCACTGTGCTACCTAGATGCCAATAATAATAACAACAACAGTAATAATAACTGGTGCAACTAGCTAGCACAGTGAATTCAAATCTGGGTTCAAATCTGGCCTCAGACACATCCTAGCTGTGTAACCTTGAGCAAGTCCCTTAATCCTGATTTTCTAGCCCTTGCTGCTCTGCTATCTCAGAACTGATAATAAGATAGAAGGTAGAGATTTTAAAAAATAACAATAACCGAAATTTATGTAGGGTTTTAAGGTTTGAAAGGCACTTTATATATGTTATCTCATTTGATCCTCAGAACAACTCTTCAAGGTAAATAATATTGTTATCTCCATTTAATAGATGAATAATAACTAAGGCTGAGTGAGGTTAAGTAATTTACCCAGAAGCTGAGATAGGGCAAGTTCTTTGCCCAGGATATTTAATGAATAGCTGGATCAGGATTTGAACTTAGCTCTTTTTAATTCCAAGGCCAATACTTGATCTTCTTTACTTTTACATTTCTGCAAAGTACTTATAAGATTTGACATGGTTTAGCTGAGAGACAGCTGGCCTCAAAGCCTGGGAAACCTAGTTTCAAGATCTATCTTGGGCATAAACTAGCTGTGGGAACCTGGGTAAACCACTTTACCTCTGGATAGTCTAGGACAGTGATGGTGAATCTTTTAGAGATGGAGTTCCAGGCCCTGCCCGCCCCCCCCCC
>NW_025354877.1:0-6933 GCF_016433145.1 Gracilinanus agilis | reverse complement strand
ATTATATATTATATATTATATATTTAAGGAGGCCTAGAGTGTCTAATTTTTGCCTTTGTATCCCCAATAACTGGCACATAATAGGTGTTTAATGAATTCTAATTTATTGATTGATTATAAGACAGAAAAAAAGATCTGTAAGAAAAAGACAGAGAAGTGAAAGAGAGAATTTGTCATAGAAGGACATGGAAGACTGTTATTTATCTACTGAACCCATTTCACAGATGCATGGTGCTGTACTCCAAAAAAAGCTATGATTCTGTTATGGAAGCAATCAGATTTCTACCTGCTTCAAGTCTTAGATATCAGATCAGGAGACCTGGGTGCTGAAAGCTCATGTGTTAATCAAGAGAGGGATTGGTCAGTGGGCCTTTGTAGATTAAGCTCTGGAGCCCCTCGTCCTTACCTTTTCTTACCCTGTGTGAAGCTTATCGACAATTTCCCATATCTCATGCCTAAGTTCTTTGTACCTTAGTTTTCTTATCTGTAAAATAGAGGTTAAACTTTATGGCCTCTCACATCCCTTCCAGTTCTAAATTTCTAATATCATGATTCTTCCTAGAACACTAGCCCAGTGCCCTATAGACCTTCTTCTTGTTTCTTTAATACCTCGCGTACTATGAACGTAGCAGCCCATCTGCTTCCATCTCTTAATAAGCACACAACAGATGTGCTTCCCTTTGGGGCCCTACCTCTCTTCAGCCCCATTTCACATACAGGTCCCTGGGTTGAGCTCCCCTTCCCTCTTGTTTCCCCCTGTCCCAGTCTTTCTTTGATACTTTTGTTCTAAAATTAAGAAGATGCTTATTTATCTCTGAGGCAACTAGGTGGCTCAGTGAATTGAGTGCCAGGACTAGAAACAGGAGGTTCTGGGTTCAAATCTGGCCTCAGATACTTCCTAGCTATGTGACCCTGGGCAAGTCACTTAACTCCCATTACCTAATCCTTAACACTCTTCTGCGTTGGAACTTAATACATGATATTGATTCTAACATGGAAGGTAAGGGTTTTAAAGAAAAAAAGAAAAGAAAAGAAAATGCTCATCTCTTCCTCCTTAACAGAAGTATGTGAAACTATGAGAGAATTACTAATACTGTTCAGCACAATGATATACTGAACTACTTTTTTCTTCTCCTTTAAAAATATATTTACATATTATGCATTTCTATTCAATGAATGTAATATTTTTTTTATTTAGAATATTTTTCCATGGTTACATGATTCATGATTCCTCCCCCCCCTTTCCCTTTCCCCTCCTGGAGCTGGCATGCAATTCAACTGGGTTAAACATGTATCATTATTCAAAACCTATTTCCATATTATTCATATTTGCAGTAAGGTGATCTTTTTTTTTTTTTTAACCCTTGTACTTCGGTGTATTGTCTCATAGGTGGAAGAGTGGTAAGGGTGGGCAATGGGGGTCAAGTGACTTGCCCAGGGTCACACAGCTGGGAAGTGGCTGAGGCCGGGTTTGAACCTAGGACCTCCTGTCTCTAGGCCTGACTCTCACTCCACTGAGCTACCCAGCTGCCCCCTGTAAGGTGATCTTTTAACATCAAAATCCTAATCACATCCCTACTGAACTACGTGATCAATCATATGTTTTTCTTCTGCATTTCTACTCCCACAGTTCTTTTTCTGGATGGGGATAGCATTCTTTCTCATAAGTTCCTTGGGATTGTTCAGTCATTTCATTGCTGCTAGTAGAAAAGTCCATTACATTCAATTGTGCCACAGTGTATCTGTTCCCCTGATTCTGCTCCTTTCACTCTGCATCAGTTCCTGGAGGTCTTTCCAGTTCATATGGAATTCCTCCAGTTCATTATTCCTTTAAGCACAATAGTATTCCATCACCAACAGATATCACAATTTGTTCAGCCATTCCCCAATTGAGGGACACCCCCTCATTTTACAATTTTTTGCTACCACAAAGAGCATGGCTATAAATATTTTCTACAAGTATCTTTCCCTATTATCTCTTTGGGGTACAAACCCAACAGTGGTATGGCTGTGTCAAAGGGCAGGCATTCTTTTAAAGCCCTTTGCGCATAGTTCCAAATTGACCTCCAGAAAGGTTAGATCAATTCACAACTCCACTAGCAGTGTATTAGTATCCCAATTTTACCACATCCTCTCCAACATTTATCACTTTCCTTTGCTGTCATATTGGCCAGTCTGCTAGGTGTGAGGTGGTACCTCAGAGTTGTTTTCATTTGCATTTCTCTAATCAGGAAGGATTTGGAACACTTTTTCATGTGGTTATTGATAATTTTGATTTCATTATGTAAAAACTGCTATATTTGTATCCCTTGACCATTTGTCAATTGGGGAATGGCTTGATTTTTTGTAAATTTGACTTAGTTCCTTATATATTCAACAAATTAAACCTTTGTCAGAGTTTTGTTATAAAAAATGTTCTCCCAGTTTTTTTGTTTTCCTTCTAATTTTGGTTGCATTGGTTTTGTTTGTACAAAACTTTTTAAATTTGATATAATCAGAGTCATTTATCTTACATTTTGCAATGTTCTCCATCTCTTACTTGGTCTTAAATTCCTTCCTTTTCCACAGATCTGACAGGTATACTATTCTATGTTACCCTAATTTATTTGATTTCATTCTTTCTATTTAAGTCATTTACCCATTTTGAATTTATTTTGGTATAGAGTGTAAGATTTTAATCTAAACCTAATTTTTCCCATACTGTTTTCCAATTTTCCCAGCAGTTTTTGTCATATAGAAAATTCTTGTCCCAAAAGCTGAACTCTTTAGTTTTAGCAAACACTAGCTTGCTGAGGTCATTTATCCCTAATCTATTCCATTAATCCACCTTTCTGTCTCTTAGTCAGTACCATATTATTTTGATGACCACTGCTTTATAGTACAGTTTAAGTTCTGGTACTGCTAGGCCCCCATTCTTCATTTTTTTCTTCATTATTTCCCTTGATATTCTTGATCTCTTGTTCTTCCAGATAAACTTTGTTATAATTTTTTCTAATTGTATAAAAAAGTTTTTTGATATTTTGATAGATATGGCACTGAATAAGTAGATCAATTTGGGTAGGATTGTCATTTTTATTATGTTAGTGCATCCTAATGTAATATATTTTATAGTACAGTATACTTATATTTTATTAACATTACATACTATGGTATTATAAGCTCTATTTAACAAGTTATTGTTCAGGTGTTTATCAGTTGTGTTTAGCTCTTTGTGACCTCTTCTGAAGTTTTCTTGGCAAAGCAACTGGAGTGACTTGCCATTTCCTTCTCCAGCTCATTTGACAGATGAGGAAACGAAGGCAAACAGGGCTAAGTGACTTGCTCAGGGTCACATGGTTAATAATTATCTGAGGCTGGATTTGAAGTCAGGAAGATGAATCTTCTTGACTTTAGGCCTGGTGCTCTATCCACTGTGCCATAACAGATTTCTATTTTATAAATTAAATATGTAATATATTATATTTTATAAAGATGATATTCTTACATCTTATATATTTATATTTTATAAATTACATCTATTTTAACAAGGCATGACTCCATAGGAAAAGGAGGAAAAAAAACCTATTTGTACATGAAGGTGATATTAAATTAAAAAAGTAAAAGATAGTCATAAATGTTAGATTTAAAAACCTTTGATTCTTCTGTTTTGCATTCCTCAAGAATATAGATATAATAGTCATAGACACATTTAACAGGCCACATTGAATTGGCCATGGAGTTCCATGGTATGACTCTTCCTCTCAATCATGGGCTTGAACCAATAGCCCTGCTCCACAAACTTCTTTAGAAGCTTGGGCCAGACTTCACAGAGGTACAAAAAAGTGTAACAAACCACTTTCTGAATGATCACTTAGAGCCTGGAAAGGACACGTTTGATGGGCTGAATTTATTGGTTGTAATCAGGGCCATGGCCACACTGGAGCATCGGGGGGATCCAGCTGGAAGAACTTTTCTTTGACCCTAACATCTTTACTGGTATTTCCAATTTCTCATCCCCTATAACTATTGGGGCAACTAGGTGACACAGTGGATAGAGTACTAGGTTTGGAGCCAGGAAGACTTCTCTCCCTGAGTTCAAATTCAATCTCAGACACTTACTAGCTATGTGATCCTGGGCAAATCACTTAACCCTTTTGGCTTCAGTTTCTCCATCTGTAAAATGATATGGAGAAGGAATAATAAGAATTTTTGTCAAGAAAACCCCAAATGGGGTGATGAAGAGTTAGAAATGACTAAAAACAACTCAACAAACATAATTATTACATGCCTTCCTGGGACAAAAAGTCCTCCGTCAGATCCTGATTCAAAATTGTCTCTCTTTGTGAGGATAGAGGGTGGTAGAGTGTTTGAAAAGAGCATCAGACTCTAGCTCTGGGTTCCAGTCTAGGGCCTGGCACATACTAGCCATGTAACCTTAGATGAATCACTTATTCTCTCTAGGCCTATTTCCTGCTCTGTAAAATGGAAAAGAGTGGGGAAAATATTTTCCCTATTGCTCACATATTTAGAAAAACAATATTGTAGTAGATAGAGGAGAGCAAGAAGGTCTGGCTGCAAGGGCAGGATATAGCAGACCCATTCAGAGTCACCAAACTGTTAGATGGAGAGTGAACTATTGATAGAATTTACTTGGATCTGAGAAAAGCATTTGGCCCAAGGCTCTTGGGCTACTTTTGTAGAAAATCTGAACATGGATAGCCTAGATGAGGGCATAAATGAATAGATTTCAAATGGACAGAATAACCAGATTCAAAAGAAGCCATTAATGGCCTCTAAATAAGTGGTAGTTTCTAGTGCAGTAGTGCCTCAAGGGTCCGTGTCTGGTGCTCTGTGGCTTAACATTTTAATTAATGACTTAGCATACTTATCTAATTTTAAATTAAGGTCTGAAAAATTCTTACCAGGCTAGAACACTGAGCTTAGTGAGATGATCTCCATGGGCCTCAGTTTCCTTATCTGTAAAATTTTGAGGTTGGACTAGATGGTCTCTGAGGATCCTTCCAACCCTAAATCTATGATCCTGTGACTTCCTTGTGTCCTCATATGTAAAAGGAGGGGATTGAGCTACATGGCTTGACTTTAAAAGACTTGGATTTTAAAAATCAAATATGCAAGTCCATGATGGGAGGTGACATGATCTGGGAAATCTGGTTAGGTGACAGTTTCTTTTTTAAAACTGGATCTCCTTCTCTTGCCCAGACTAGAGGCGGAGAGGCTACTCAAGGACCTGGTCCACTACTGATCAACTTAAGAATGTGCCATATTGATGTACTACTCAGTTTAGACTTCTAATTGAATGACATTGTCTGATCAAGCTCAGAACTCTTAAGCTCAAGAAATCTAACAGCCTCAGACAACTAAGATTATAGACTTATACAAACACACCAGCATAACAGTTCATCTGAAAGTGAATTGAAGGTTTAGCTCAGTCTGTGCCAACAGTGTGTAACTAATATATTAAAAAAAAAAAACTAATGTAGGATCTAGGAGCATCCCTTCAGCTCCTACATGGATCCTGTGCAAAGCTACTACAAGTTCAAGGCTCTCATTCAGTCTGTATCCACTTGAAACCATAACTCATGAGCCCCCATCAGTGTGTTTACTTTTTCTAGTCCTCCAGGGGACATGGTTAGTTCAAAGCAAAGACATTCAGTGAAATAGTAAAAGATCTCTATTTTCATCTCAACAGCCATTGACATTATTTGAAAGAGTAGGAGACACCTAAAAATACACATGCAGCAAAATACACATAGGGAATACATGTGGCAAGAGGACCATACATAGAGCACATATGAGCTAGGTACTCACTGGGAGAGGCAATCCATGCTTCCAATATTAACAATCCTTCAACATTTTCTTATGTCATTAAGGTGTTCCTCATGGGCCTTTTGCCATCAGCTTCACATATAAAATATTTTTTGACCAGATCATCTTTGTTGGATATGTCATATCCACTGGCTCTAAGGGCATGGGTTGTAGTTCCTGCCAGGCATCACTTCTTGCTGCTCTAGCATGCTTGCCAGGGCTTTCTTAGCCTCATGATCACTGCCACATATGGCTCCCCCCGGGCATGAAGTTTTTGAATCCTCTCCTCTTCAGCCTCAGCCAAGATACTACCTCTTCCTCATTGGAGGATGATCACTGCCATTACTTTCTCAGCTTAAATAAAGATCCTATGGCTCACTCATTTTCATAGCAGTGCCTTAACACACTTAGGCACTGGATTAGAAAAAAATACCCTAGAAGGTTTTCCTTTCTTAGGGAGAAAGAACTGCATACTAAAGAAGACATCTCAAGTCAGAAGCCTGGTATTATGGCACATAAAGGGCTAGCCTCTGGATCAGGAAAATTTGGCTTTGAATCCTACCTCAGATATTTACTAGCTGTACAAGCCTGGGCAAATCACTTAACTTCTATTTGCCTCAGCTTCCTTCTCTGTAAAATAAGCTCATTGAATTCTTCCTGCAGTAAATCTATGATCCTATGCTTGTCACATGAGGGATCTAGGCTTCTGAAAAGTAAAGAATCCCTTAGACTAACAGCTGTGTGCATGTCCTTCCCTGTTCCAGGTGTGGCTCTGTGGAGGCAGTATGGAGGTCCTGCCCTGCTCCAGAGTAGCCCACATTGAGAGGAAGAAGAAGCCCTACAACAATAACATTGGCTTCTACACCAAGAGGAATGCCTTGCGAGTGGCCGAGGTCTGGATGGATGATTACAAGTCCCATGTATACATAGCCTGGAACTTGCCCCTGGAGGTATGAGCTAAACATACTTTTTTCAGATACTTGTCTCTGTCAGAACCAAACAACACTGACAGGGGGTACTGGTGGGCAGGGATTCCCCAAACATATTTCTGAAGATTTAATAAATTTGTTTTAGTTACTAGTAATTATATCTGTTCCTAAACTAACTTCCTCCCTCCCTCCCTCTTCC
>NW_025354876.1:0-8167 GCF_016433145.1 Gracilinanus agilis | reverse complement strand
GCTTTTAGATGTAGAGCGTAAGGGGGGGCCGGAATTATGTGTGGAATACTGAGAGGGGGTTCTGGGCCAGGTCTATGGATGAGACCTGTGACTTTCTTGAGTTTAGAAATTTTGAGTGCTTGAGATAATTTAAGTATTAATATGATAAGTCTTTAGGATCAGGGGGCCACTTCCAGGTGGTCCAAAGGGGAGTGAACGTAGCAGATCAAACCTTCGGTGGACTCTCGAAGAGCCCCGGCACTTCTCACTTGGGTGCATCCTTAAAATGGCCACACTGGGATAGTCTTGCTCTCTTTTTCCTATAAGCTCTTCCCTGCTGGTCCCAAGGCTGAAGATCACAGCTGGAGGCCATGAACTAAACCCCTCTGTGTAATTAGAAATCTTGTACCCTTGGCCTCCATCTCCCAAAATTCCTTTTCCTCTCTCCCCCATGTTGCGTCCTCACGTATTGTATATAAGTTGGCTGTAACCCCGTCTTTTTCTCTTCTCTTGCAGCTGTGGCTAGGTTAGCTCCCTCTTTACTCTAGCTTTTTATTTTCCTTTACTTCAAGTTGTTATTAATAAATCTTATTAAATATGATACTTGGAGATACTGTATATTAATTTTTAAGCTTACACCTCTCTCATCTTAGACCCAAGAAATGAGCCCGAGGTCTTTGTTTCTCTTTTGTCTGCTTTGTCTTTCCCAACTTCAGGTCCTCGCAGTGGCCCCACTAGCCCCAGGAGCTCAAGCCATGGTGATCTTGGAAGCAGGACTCCAGGCGGGATGCTGTAGTTGGTCTACCGTAGCCAGCAGAGGCACCCCGAGATTCCGGGGTTTAAGGGCATCTCTAGTCTTTATGGGACTCTGCTACATAGGAAATGAGTCCAACTATGAACCCAACCCAACCCTTCTTCCTTCCCAGAGACCGAAGTGATGTAGATGGGGATTTAAGCCCCACACGTTGGGGGACCAACTTGTGTGTCTATGATTTACCTTTTATATCAATATTTATTGATAAGAATTAATCAGACAGTGTGTGGTTAAATGGAACACCATTTCTATTTGGCAGAGATAGGGCACCCACCCCCTACCACTGAGGGGATATCCTTCCTGGGGGCTGGAGCCACGGATGGAGAGCCTGGACACCCCACAATGCTCCTTAAAGATACTGGAGAACCCCGAGGAAGGGGTCCGATGTCTCCTACCTGGCCTTCAGGCAACAGGCCCAAGCTAGTCAGCTATACATGGTATATTATCATTTTGCCAAGTCTCTCCCTCTTCCTCCCTCCAACTGCTTGGAAATGAAGCTTTCTCGGCTCTTCAATGACTTTGTCAAACCAGCCATCCGTGATGACATCCGCCTTGAATGTCTCCTCGTGGAGGAACAGCCTCGCTCCTCTCCCTGTCCTGGGCTCAGAGACCCAGGCCAGACTCCATTGATAATTCTGTCATAATGGGTCCCTTGGCCCCATCTAGGGGTCAGAGGAACCATCCACACGCCTGCTCAAGCTCCATTTTTCCGTTTCTGCCTCCAACTCAGAGAGCGACGATGGCTTCACGGCCCCCAAACGGTCCTTTGCTCGAATCTGGGCCATCCTCGTCATAAGCTATGTCCAGGGAGGGGCCGAGGGTCCCATGGCACTCTCTGAGCTCTGGTCCTCGGCCACGTGCTTCTAGGGAGGCTAACCCATAATTTTCCATCAGAGAAATGGCCGAAATCTCAGCTCCCATCTCCCATAATTTGACTTAGGGGGCTCTCAGTGGTTGATAACAGCTTTTCACAAATTGATATGGCAGAACCTCTACTTTGGGGCCATTAACTCTCAATGTTCTTCAGATTTTCAATCAGCATTTTGGAAATATAATTAAGAGGGAAGGGCAGGACTGAGGGAAGGGAAAAATCAATCACTGAATTTACAAATGACTATAATTTCGTGGAAGGGGGAATAAAGAAAACACATCCTGTAATCCTTTCTGGAAGGAGAGATTTCCACTGTAAAGTCATTCTCTGGAAGGTGACGATAGGGCACGGTGGGGAGGGGGAGGCTTGCCTGGTAAAGAGGGAGTGGGCTTGCTTATCAGACCTGTGCCCTAGTGCCGTTGCTATAAGCTTGGGCAAGTGCTGGGGCCTCTGTTTCCCTGTTTGTAAAACGGAGGCTCCTTGGGAAGATAGCCTGATCGGAATGGAGCGATGGATGTCTTGCATTCTTGGGAGCAAGGAAGAACGCGTCAGAGATTTGAAAAGGAAAAGAGTCTCCTTGTGGGAATCCCCGATGGAATGAGAGAAAAAACAGCCAGCAGAGGCTCGAGGACCCCACTCTGTCCACACACAGGAGTGCATGGCTGTGCATAGTGAAAAGAGATAGTTCAAAAGTTAGAGCACCTGAGTTCTAATTCTGCTTTGGGGTGACCTTGGGCAAGTCATGTAATTATCTGAGCCTCAGTTTCCTTCTCTATAAAATTTAGCCTAAAAGCTCCTTCCAGCTTTAGAGTCATACTAATATGTCTAAATCCCTCATTTAAAAACAAAACAAAACTTTGCCTTCTGTCTTAGAATCAATACTTGGTAGCGGTTTTAAGGCAGAAGAACAATAAGGGCTAGGCAAAGGGGTTAAGTGACTTGCCCAGGGTCACACAGCTAGGAAGTGTCTGAGGGCAGATTTGATCCCAGGACCTCCTGTCTCCAGGCTTGGCTTTCTATCCACTGAGCCACCTAGCAGCCCCCTAAATCCCTCATTTTACTGAGGAGAACACTGAGGTCTAGAAAAGAGAAACATTGACCTTCGAGTTAACAGTAAAGCCAAGGACACAATCTGCTGAATCGATGATTCCACAAGCATTTAAGGAGTGCCTACCTATCACGTGTGAAGTGTTGGGGGGACAAAGGGAAAAAGAAGCCCATTAGACGAACACTCTCTCTAAGGGCACGGATCACAGTCGATGCATACTTTTTACTCTGGCCTCAGATGATAACTAGCCCTGGTCAAGTCCCTTCATTTCTCTCTGTCTCAGTTTCCTCAAAGGGCAGCTGGATGGCACAGTAGATAGAGTGCCAGGCTTGAAGTCAGGAGGATCTGAGTTCAAACCTCAGACACTTCCTAGCTGTGAGACCCTTGGACAAGTCACTCACCCTGTTTGCCTCAGTTTCCTCATCTGTCAAATGAGCTAGAGAAGGATATTGCAAATCACTCTAGGATATTTGCCAAAAAAAAAAAAAAAAAAAACTCCAAATGGAAAAGTCAATTAGGAAAATTAGGAAAAGTCAAAAATGACTGAGCAATAACACTTATTTAGTACTTTAGGGTTCACAAAGTGTCTATATATGCTTGATCTTCATAAGAACCTCGTGATATAAGTGCTATTATTATTATTATGCCCATTTTATGGATAGGGACCCCAAGTCTGAGAGAAATTAAATAATTTACCAGTGTCTGAGGCAGGTCTGGAACTTAGCCCATGTCTCCTAGTCTGTCTCTAACAACTATACCACCAAGCTCTTAGCCTTAGGCAGTATAGTAAGAGGTTGCTTTATCCAACTCCTTTATTTTACAGAGGAGGAAACTGAGGACAGGAGAAGAGATATCACTTTCTAGTGAATACCAAAACCACTGTCAACTTTACATCTACCTAATTTATTGAATAATAACATTATATTGAATAATAGAATAGGAAATTCTACCTAAATTAATTTAGGGTTATTAATAATTATTAATGATAATTAAAATAAATACTAATTACTAATTAGTAGTAATTTATTTAATTTATACCAAACTGCCAAATAATTGTTTTATAGAACTAGAAAAAATAATAATGAAATTAATTTGGAAGAACAAAAGGTCAAGAATATCAAGGGAATCAATGAAAATAAAGTGTGAAGGATGGAGGTAAATTTAGCAGTACCAGATCTCAAATTGTACTATAAAACAGTGATGATCAAAACAATCTGGTACTGACTAAGGAATAGAATGGTAGATCAATGGAGTAAATTAGATACACAATTTACAGCAGTAAATGACCTCAGCAAGCTAGTGTTTGCTAAACCCAAAGATCCCAGCTTTTGGAATAAGAACTCACTATTTAACAAAAACTGCTGGGAAAATTGGAAAGCAGCATGGCAGAAACTGGGTACAGATCAATATCTTGTACTTTATGCCAAGATAAGGTCAAAATGGATATGTGATTTAGATATAAAGAGGGATACATAGCTAAATTAGGGGAATACAAGATAGTTTATCTGGCAGATCTTTGGAGAAGGGAAGAATTTATGATCAAACAAGAGATAGCAAGAATTATATGATGTAAAATGAATAATTCTTGATTAAATTAAATTAAAAAGCTTTTGTACAAACACAACTAATCTAACTAAGATTAGAAGGGAAACAACAAACTGGGGAAAATTTCATAACAGATATCTCTGATAAAGGTCTATTTTCTCAAATTTATAAAGAACTAAGTCAAATTTAAAGGAATACAAGCCATTCCCCAGTTGACAAATGGTCAAAGGATATGAACAAGAAATCAAAGCCACCAATAATCATACAAAAAATGTTCTAAATCACTTTTGATGAGAGAAATGCTAATCAAAACAACACTGAGGTACCGCCTCATACCTATCAGATTGGCCAGTGTAACAGTAAAAGAAAGGGGGAGATGTTGGAGAGGACTTAGCAAAATTGGGACACTAATACATTGTTATTGGAATTGTGAACTGATTCAACCATGCTGGAGGGCAATTTGGAACTATACACAAAAGGCTATAAAACTGCATACTCTTTGATCTGGTATTGCTATTACTGGGTCTGTATCCCCAAGAGATAAATAAAAAAGGGGAAAGGACCTACATGTACAAAAATAATTATAACGGCTCTTTTGTACTGGCAAAGAATTGTAAATTGAGAGGATAGCCATCAGTTGGGGAAGAGCTGAAAAAATTATGGTACATGTTGGTAATGGAATGCTATTGTGCTATAAGAAGTGATAAGCAAATGATTTCAGAAAAAGCTGGAAAGATCTGCAGGAACTGATGCAGAGCAAAATAAGCAGAACTGGGAGAACATAATACACAATAACAGCAATACTGCACAATGATTATATGTGAAAACTTGGCTACTCTCAGCAATGCAGTGATCTGGGAGGACCTGAAGGACTTATGACAGGGAACGCTCTCCCCTTCCAGAGAAAGAACTGTTGGAGTTGTCTTTCACATCAGTGTATTTTTGGTTTTATTTTGGGGTTTTGGTTATGTATGACTTTGCTCTTACAACAATGACCAGTATGGAAGTGTTTTGCATGAAAATAAAAGGAAAAAAAGGGGGGAAGGTAGAATTTGGATAAAATAATCTAGAAGCCTCTCCTTGATCCAGTTCTGCTTCCTTAAAGTAGATGAGATGTGGCCCAAAGCTATTTTCATCTCTTAATATTCTCAAGTTCTTTTCTTTTCTCTTCTCTTCTTTTCTTCTCTGTTTGTCTGTCTGTCTGTCTCTGTCTCTGTGTCTCTATCTCTCTGTCTGTCTGTGTCTGTGTCTCTCAGTCTGTCTCTGGCTCTGTCTCTTCTTCTCTCTCTCTCTGTCTCTCTGTCTCTGTCTCTGTTCTCTCACCTTTCTCTTCCACTTTCCTACTAAATACAGGGGCCACCCTTCTATCAAGCCTTCTTCAGAAATACTAACCTAGTATTCCTCCTCCTTCATTCCAACCTGGAATTCCCAGCTCCAGCTCCTTCCTGCTAGGTACAAATTAATTCCTAATAACTAGCTAATCTCATCTTACTCATAACAGTTCTCATGAATGTTTTCATAAAAAATAACCATTGCCCTGTTCTTCTGAGGAAGTAATTCCTGATTTTTGTCTGGGAATCATTTCAGAAGTTGCATTCCTCCCATCCTATCCAGATGTCCACATCTTTTTCCTTGCTCTTCGGTGCATCCCAATGGAAATAGCATTGGCTCTAGAATCAGAGGCCCTGGATTCAAATCTTGCCTTTCTGCTCTTTACTTCTTGAGTAACCTTGGGCAAGTCTTTTGATCTCTGTATTGTCAAATGCAAAATGAGGGGGTAGGACCAGATGGTCTTTGAGGTCCCTTCAGGCTCCATATTTATAAACCTGTTGTCTCCCTGGGTGTCAGTTTCCTTATCTTTAAAATGAAGAATTTAGATTCGATGACATTCCTGCTTTAATGTCATGATCCTATGATCTCTTCAGCTCCAGATCCACAACCCTACAGGAGTCAAAGGAGCTGCGAGGCTTCTACAATTCAGTTGGCATACCAACAAAGATTAGAACCAAAAGGGGTGAAAAGAAGTAAATCCACTTTCCTTCTGCCCTTAAGAAACTTTCCCCCAGACTGTCTCAGCATCAAATAATCAACAATTTTGGAGGGGATCGCTTATCTAGACTCATAGCCACTCCATGTTTCCCATTCTTGTTAAGGTTCCAATGAAGGAGGCTATTTTCATATTCTCTGCTCTGATTGCCAAGCCCCTTGTTGAAAAATCCTCTTAAACCTCTCTTTAATCAGGAGAATGACCCAGGAAGCCCTGCCTCCACCCTTTTTTGTCATTCTGAAATCAGCTTTTCTGGGTCTCTAACAATTTGATGGAGAATCCCTTGTGCTTTCCTCTCCCCCCCTTTTGGGTTGTTAACTCAACCAATAGAATATAAGCAGACAACATTTGGGAATTAGTGGGGACAAAGGAAGGCATGGAAGACATGGTGGGGCGGCAAAGGGCTGGCCAAGTTCCATCCTTCAGTTTGAATTTCTCATTCTCAAGGCTGACCTTAACAGGACATCCTTTCTGGTGACTAGTCTAGTTGGGCTCCTTTGTGATACAGGAAAGTTAATTAGACTTCAAAAGAAGTTTAATTCCACAGATGCTCCTTTGACCTTGGTTGGTACCACTGAAAAACAATTTAGATTCATTCATTAAGCTGTTTTCTTTTTTCTTTTTTTTCTATAGAGAAGAGTGTTATCTAAGTACTATGACAGGAAGGAGGCATTTGTCTCTTGAATGAATGATGCTAATGCTAAGTTTATGACTTGTAGTTGCATAGATGGTCCAGTGAATCAGTCAATCAATCCATCAGTGGCATTAAATTAGGTGTAGAAAAGTCCCTAAGTAATTTGGAAGACATGAAAGGCAATGGCTTAAATGAAATGACATTACATAAGAAGTATATTGGGGGTGAGAAGGACAGCTCTAGGTGCTTCAGTGGATAGAGAGCCAGCCTGGAGATGGGAGGTCCTGGGTTCAAATTTAACTTCAGACTCTTCCTAGCTGTTTGTCTCTGGGCAAGTCACTCCCATTGCCTAACACATCACTCATCTAATTTAGAACTGATATTTAGTATCTAAGACAGAAGGTAAAAATTTAAAAAAGAAGAAATATATTGGGATTTTTTGAGGAAAATTAGTAATTCTCTGCAGGGTCAAAATAAAACTGCAAACCAATTGGGAATTTAGTAATGGTAGGTCACTGTAGTCTGTAAGAGAGAAAGGTATAGCTGATTCCCTGAGAAGATATCTCCAGGCAGAGATGGGAAAGAAGAGATGAAAGGGCCTCTGTATCCTCTTCCCTTGACACAGAGGATGACCTTGTGCATCTGGAAATGTTGTGATGTTTGGAACTTCCAATGAAAATCCTAACAAAATCCCTGGAATAGCAGCATCTGTACAGACAAACTAGACTCACTGGGGAAAGGTAGCTTTAGGTTTCTACAAGAAATCAAATGGAAAGTTATACTAAACCTCACTGGGGCTTCACAAGGACCCCACACATTTGCCACAAGGACTTTTGGTAATTGAGAGCTGTGAATTACCACTGCCACATGTCTTCTCTAAGTTGAATCCACTTTTTCCTGGACTCTATGTACTTATGGGGGAATATGCCCCAATTAATGGACATTTTTCTCAGCCACTTTTCTTATTATACTCTCTTAGTAAATACCCATTTCTAGGAGCTAATTAAGTTTCCCTGACTCATTGTTATCCATAGATGATCAATTTGGGGAATATACCAGTGGGGGCTTGTGAATAATGATATTAAAAAGAGAATCCCGAGGGGAGGAGTCGCTGGTCCCCTCTGGGGATCTAGTTTCCTAGTATAAATAGAAATTTGAGACAATAGTCTCAGAGCCTACATGTCATACACACACGTGTGTATAAATGTCAGATATATACAGAGTATGTG
>NW_025354875.1:0-4796 GCF_016433145.1 Gracilinanus agilis | reverse complement strand
AAGCAATTGTATAAAAAAATCAAGCCATTCCCCAATTGATAAATGGGCAAGAGACATGAATAGGCAATTTTCAGGTAAAGAAATCAAAAGTATCAATAAGCACATGAGAAAGTGTTCCAAATCTCTAATAATTAGAGAAATGCAAATCAAAACAACTCTGAGGTATCACCTCACACCTAGCAGATTGGCTAAAATGAAAGAAGGGGAGAGTAATGAATGTTGGAGGGGATATGGCAAAATTGGGGCATTAATGCATTGCTGGTGGAGCTGTGAACTGATCCAGCCATTCTGGCTGGCAATTTGGAACCATGCTCAAAGGGCTATAAAAGAATGCCTGCCCTTTGATCCAGCCATACCATTGCTGGGTTTGTACCCCAAAGAGATCATAGATAAACAGACTTGTATGAAAATATTTATAGCTGCGCTTTTTGTGGTGGCAACAAATTGGAAAAGGAGGGGATGTCCTTCAATTGGGGAATGGCTGAACAAACTGTGGTATATGCTGGTGATGGAATACTATTGTGCTAAAAGGAATAATAAACTGGAGGAGTTCCAGGCGAACTGGAGAGACCTCCGGGAACGGATGCAGAGCGAAAGGAGCAGAGCCAGAAGAACATTGTACACAGAGACTGATATACTATGGTAAAATTGAATGTAATGGACCTCTGTACCAGCAGCAATACAATGACCCAGGACAATTCTGAGGGATTTATGGTTAAGACGCTACCCACATTCAAAGGAAAGACTGCAGGAGAGGAAACTCCTGCTTGAACGCATGGGTCGGGGTGGACATGATTGAGGGTGTGGACTCGAAACTACCACACCAGTGCAACTACCAACAATTTGGAAATTAGTCTTGATCAAGGACTCATGACAAAACTAGTGGAAATGTGCATCGGCCATGGGTGGGAGGAGTGCGGGGGGTGAAGGGGAAAGTAGGAGCATGAATCATGTAACCATGTTAAAAATGAACATTAATAAATGTTTGAAAAAAAATTAAAAAATTTAAAAAAAAAGAAAACAAGTCTAAACAATTCATATGGACTCCACTTATAGTAAAATAAAACAGAAAAATCCTAAATCTTCAATACTTGGAAAATGAATGAATAAATTATGCTTTTCTAATTTAAAACTGTAAACCTGTGTAGACTTGGGTTTTTTCTTTATTATTTTATCAAAATAATAATTTTTCAGTTTTGAAATAATAAAAGCACAAGTAGATAGTTTTAGAATTAATAAGTTAAACTCAAGTCAGTTTATTAACAAAAAAAATTTATTACTTACCTGCTATATGCTAAAGAAATGGAGTTGGACTTTAAAATATGACATTTAAGTCTACGTTCCAAGATTAAATTCTTCTCTTACAAGACTTACTTAGGAGCTGAGCACTGAAAATTGCTCAGTAAATCATAGTATTTAAAGTTGGTAAGGGATTTAGAGATTCTGAAACAAGCTAATGTTTTTTGCCTTCATATCCTTAATCTGCTGAGGCGGGGGGACACAAAAGGATGGGATCGGTGCTATGTGTAGAGGGGTGGCTTCGGCAAGAAGGGCCACCTAATTTTCAGAAACTGGAGGAAAGAGGAAAAAGGAATGATAAAGGTGGTGTCAGAGTTTGTGGAAAAGGTGAGGGCCTCAGTTTCTTTGTTAAAGTAATAGGTAAGATACTTAGCTAAGAAACTAAGGAGGTTTGAAAGAGATTTGGTATGGGAGATACAGTATGCCTGAGAGAGAAAAAATTAAAATATTTTAATATGAAATAAGCTCCAGAAAAAATATACTTAAAAAAAAAATTGGTGGAACAGCTAGGTGGGTCAATGTATATTGAACAAGCTCAGAGACAAGAGGTCCTGGGTTCAAATGGGACCTCAGACACCTCTTAGCTATGTGACCTTGAGGAAGTCACTTAACCCTAATTTACTTAGCTCTAAACATTCTTCTGCCTTGGAACTGTTATTTGCTATCTGTTTTCAAACAGAAAGTAAAGTTTTTTGTTTTGTTTTGTTTTGGTAAAAATTGGTAAGCTTTTAGCAAAGGTACTTCTAGCTTACGAATAAAATTCACATAAAATGACAATTTTTTTTTATACTTGAAACATTTATTTCACTATCAACTCTATTTACCTTAACGATCCAACTAAAACTTGTCATAAAGTATCTGCTATGAATGGAGAATGAGGAAGGGTTGGATTAGTACTATGGTGTATCTCAAATGTATTTTCATTAAATTCATTTTATGTCTAAGATTATGAGTCATAAGTATTAATATTTATATGGTGTTTCTGCTTTTAAAAGCAGATTTCTTTATGAATTTTCTAGATCAGAAATGTTGTCAAACACTTTTTTCTAATAAGTTTTATAATTATTTTCACGATAAGGTGAAGGCAATCACCTATTCCCCTTAAACTACCATGAAAAGAAGACTTGATTTTGTTTTAACTCATCCTTCCATGGCATCACATAACAGAATCTGCAGTGCCACAATAGGCATTAGATAGGTTGGTCAAGCAGTACATTTAGCCCTCTCCTCTCTCTACTCCTCTTTTTTTCAATCTAAGCTACCTTCTTAAGTATAAGAGAAAAGTAGTTGGGGTTTTCGTTTTAGTTTTTAGTCAGTGAAACTAACTTTCCTTGTCACTAGTTTTTGAGTTTTTGTTTTGTTATACTTGAGAACTATGAGTGAAAATGCAGCTTCAGGTACTTTGAAACCATCAGTTGCGCATCTCTTTTGGGGTTATGTAATTAGATTTCAAGTTTTCAAGACTCTCCTTTTCACAATTTTTCATTCATTAGCATTTTGCAAACTTTAGTATGGACTGGTTTATAATATAATAAACATGTTGGAGATCTGTTTTGAATAGCCTCTCTCCTTCTTAGATACTAAAAAACATTTAGTTGCTTACTTAGGATAAGCTTATAGAAATGTGGCTCTAGATATAGTGTGTATCTGTGTGGGTTTTGTGATTGGCTATATAGTTTAAAAGGTCATTATTATAAAGAATGTACTCTCCAATTAGACAGTTTTCATGGGTACTATCAAACTTTCTTGGCAATAATTTTACCTGAAATTATAGCTTGATGGGTGGTCCTTGTACAGCTCTTTCATGATTGGTTTACAATATGAAGGGTGCAGCTTTAAATACATTGTTTACATTGGCATATGGTCATTTAATAAGGTTTAAATCAGACACAGTAGCTAATTTAAATAGAGTTCAGGTCACACTATTTTTGCCAAACTGTCCTGGTTTGTATATGTTACTAGATGTTGATATATTCAGCCATTGTTATCATATTTTACATTGTACTGTTTCTGGCCTTGAAAATGACCTCAAAGAATGACTCTGTATTACCCAAGACTATCATTTCAGAAGAGCTAATTGGCTTCCTTTAATTCACAGCTAAAATCCCACCTTTTACTTGAAACCTTCCCTAATTCTAGTGCTTTCCCTCTGTTAATTATTTCTTATTTATCCTAGTATATATCTTGTTTTTTAAATTAGTTTACATGTCTCACCCATTAGATTGAAAGCCACCCCTTAAGGACAAATATTGACTCTTTTTGTATACCTATGGTTTAGCAAAGCTACATAGTAGATATTTAATAAATATTTAGCAACTGATTGATTGGTTGAGCTAGCTTTCGGTACAGTTATAGTAAGCTTCTTGTTTCTATTTTTCTAGTAGTTGTTTTGCCCTACTATTTTATGAGTATATTACTTCAGGGATATCATTTTGTTGATTGGAGTAATTCCACCATTAGTGGGAATTATATAAATTCTCATAGTCTTCAAGGCTTGCTATAACAGGATATTTCCTCAATTTGTGGTCAGCTTGATGACAAGACTCATCTTGGGCAAAAAATAAACAGTTCATCACCAGATTTGATCATTTTCAGCTGAGGTAGCCAGAACTACCTTCTGAGGAGCCTCCTTCAGCACCCATTGCCCTAATCCATCAGCCTGAATGGGAACCTCCTACTAGTCCCTCAAAAAAGCACTTCCCATACACAATCTGTGTGTGTGGCTTTGGACACAGGGAGCAAGGTGGTATCCTCCCATCTAATCATACCCCTCTCTTCCATATTTGCAGGGCTCTTCCTCTAACTTAACTGTGATGTGAGCCACAAGCCTGACTCTCAACTTGATCTGCTAAGACTAAGCCAGATATAGGCACAATTCTAAAGCCAGTACCTGCTTAGTGCAGGTTTGATGTTTGAATGATTTAAAATCCACTGAGCATTTATTAGTGCCCTAATATAGGACGTGCAACAAAGATAAAGTAGTTCTTGGCTTCTCTGGATATAGATTCTCTCATCTCCGTCTGGAAATGCATCTGGATCTAGTTAGTCATCAAGATAAGGCAACATATAGTCTCAGGCACCCACTGAGTCTGAGAGATACAAACTACATGTAGCAAGGACCTTTTATAGCCCCAGATCATGGAGCTACATAAAAAAAGCTGAGGTCAGGCAGATTGGGGAAAGGAGGGAACTCTTGTCAAGGTCAGAAAAGGAGTATCATGAAAAGCCTATCACATATAAATATGACCCTATCACAATTCTTATTTACTTTAAGAAGGAATTGGAATAGTTTCTTCATGGAGTTAGGTTTACTTCAGACTTAAATGCTTTGGAAATGTGGTCTAGTACAGGTAATCCAATCATACTGTCTTATCTCTTGTAACTTTGGACTATAATCTTCCATAAGTCATCCATTCACAGAGGATCTACCCAAATATGCTTTCTTTTTACATTATTCTAATACTATTTGTTTCATTCATTTTTACATTCTCTTAACT
>NW_025354874.1:0-1429 GCF_016433145.1 Gracilinanus agilis | reverse complement strand
AGGGAGGGAGGGAGGGAGGGAGAAAGCTCCTTGAGGCAGGGACTGTTTCTATTTTCTCTGTTAGGTGCTTAATAATGATTGGTTGATCAAGATAATGAGCAGTCTTGCTTCCAGAGCTCTGACACACTCCTAGCAGAGTTTTTTGGAAACTGTCATTGTGCCTCGTGTTGTCAGATGTGAGCATTGCTTTGACTTGCTTTGCCATATCATCCTTTTCCTTTAGGAGGGAAGGTGGGTCCTTTCACTATTACTGGTGACTGAAGTAAGGGGATGGCTATGTCTAGCTCAGAGGCCAGTCATGGCAGCACACCCCAAGAAGCATTCCCATCGGCCCTTGTCCCAGCCTATACTCTAAGTACAGCTGTGGAGTTAGGGGTAGGCACTTACCCAGAGAAGACCAGACAGTAGGAGCGGGCCCTCTGCTTATATATACTTTTGGCCAGCTGTGATACTTGAAAGGAGAAAAGCCGGTGGGTCTCAAAAGATCTGAGTTCGAATCCAACTGTACCCAATACTGGGCAAATAATTTCTCTGATTTTCTTTCCTCTCTTATAAAATGGAAAGAGTTGCCCTAAGGATCAGGTGAGATAATACATGTAAAGTACTTTGCAAACCTTAAAGAGTCCTATAAATGCCAACAATTATCATTCTAAAGAGAGCTGTAGCGAGATTTGAGGAACCATCTCGGCCCTGCCTCTCATTTGACAAAGAAGTAAACTGAGGCCCAGAGCGGGGAGACATCTCCCCCAAGGTCACCCAAGCAGTTGAGTTGGGCTTTGAACCTAGATCCTCTGACTCTAAGCCCAGCAGTCTCCATTCCACCACTCTGCCATAAGCATAGACATATGGAGAGCCTCAAAGCGGGGATGTCTCCGCTCAGGCCATCCCCGCTCCTCTTTCCTAGCAGCTGGAAGGAAAAAAAAAAAAAAAAAAAAAAAGTCTCCTTAGCCTTCTTTGCTCTGATCCCCAGTCCGAGTCCCTCGGACCCTGCCAGCTGACAGCAAGTGAGGGCGTTTCTGGGGTGTGTGCTGCGGGGCCATACAGCTCTGCTGGGTGATTACTGGAGTTCCCGGGGGGGGGGGCGTTATGGTGCGCGGGACAGGCCCTATGCACCTGTCTCCTCTCCCTGGGCGGTGAGTGTGCAGCTCCCGCAGCCCTCATTCCTTCGCTCCCTCCATCCTGCTTGGTTGCTACCCAGTGACGCCGCCAGGGCCCACCCCCTGCCTGTCAGTCCCCGTCGGGCTCACACTTCTCCACAGGCTGAACCCAGCGCGGTGCGCTCGCTGCCCGTTCCTCGCAGGCTCCGGACCGTCTGGGGGCGCGGAACACAGCGGCAGAGGGAAGGGGCACAGCGGCGGCGGTGGCGGCGGCAGCGGCGGCGGCAGCGGGAGCGATGCGCACCGCCGCCACGGAGGCGGAGGCAGCAGCA
>NW_025354873.1:0-4392 GCF_016433145.1 Gracilinanus agilis | reverse complement strand
TATATATGTCTTATAGTGTACCTTGAGTCTATGACTTCTTTGTCAGGAGATATGTACTAAGTTTTATCACTGGTCTTCTAGAATCATGGCCAGTCATTGTGTGTTTCAAAACTGTTTGTACAGTGTCCTTATAATAGTATAAATTATTCTCTTGGCTCACTTCACTGTGCATCAGTTCATACAAGTCTTCCAAGGTTTCTTTAGAACCATCCTCTTCATTATTTCTTGTGTATGAATAGTATTCCAGAGGGAAAGGAGCAGAATCAGGAGATCATTGTTCACAGAGACTTATATACTGTGGCACAATCAAATGTAATGAACTTCTCTACTAGCAGCGCTGCAACAATCCAAGACAATTCTGAGGGACTTATGAGAAAGAACGCTATCCACATCCAGAGAAAGAACTGTGGGAGCAGAAACACAGAAGAAAAACATTTGTTTGATCACATGGGTTCAATGGGAATATGACTGGGGACGTAGACTCTAAATGATCACTTTATTGCAAATATTAATATGAAAATAAGTTTTGAACAATGATACGTGTAAAACCCAGTGGAATTGCTTGTTGGCTACAGGGGGAGGGAGAGAGGAGAGGAGGGAAAGAACATGAATCATGTAACCATGGAAAATATTCTTAATTAATTAAAAATTAAAAAATATTGTGAGGCTAGAAAGGGAGTGTAGAACTAGATTGTGAAGAGATGCAAATCCTATTCACATCATCCTATAAGAAATGGTGGTGGGGCTACTGAAAGTTTCTGAATTAATCAATCAATAAACTTTTATTAAGGGTAAAAAAAAAGAATAGTATTCCATTCCATTCACATACCATGTTCTGTTCAGTTATTTCCCAGCTGATGGGCATTCTCTTCCCAATGAGGATTTTTTGAGTAGGAAGAAAATGACTTAGTGAGGTCTATGACTAAGAATATTGTTTTGGCAGCTATATAAAGGAAAGTTGGGAGATGGGAAACCCTGTAAATTAGGCACCAGCTCATTTATAGGCATTTACGATGTTCCAGACACTATGCTAATTGCTAAGGATATTAAGATAAAAAGACTATTCATAATAGATATTATACATAAACACATATATACCATATAATATATAGATTTGGGGATTATCTATAAAGACATGATAGCTGAAACCATGAAAATTGAAATGGACAAAGTCAGCAAGGAAGGGAAGAGATTGACAGTAAGACATTGACAGTAAAGGAGTACCAGATAGATGATCATCTAGCAAAGGAGAAAAACACATAGATCAAGAACCATGAAAGAGGAGTGTGAAGGGAGCAGAGTAATCAGGAGAAGAATATGGTTTACAGGATGAGGGCAGAGAAAGGATCTTCATCAGATTTGCTAGTTCTGAGACTAATGGAATCCTGGTGAAAGGAAGTAAAATACTGGAGAAGCCTGACTGCAAAGGGTTTAAAAGTGGAGACAGCAAGCAGAGAGGATTCTTTTTAGGAATTTAGCAGTGAAAGGGACCAGTGCACAGAAAAATAGCTTGAAAGTATGGCACGGTCAAATGAAGATTTTTTTTAAAGATGGCAGAGATCTGAGCATGTTTCTAGGCAGCGGGAAAAGAGCCAGTACAAAGGAAGAGACTGAGTCTGGCAGCTTTGAGAAAGATCAGTGGGATAAGCTTTTCCATGGCAGAGAGGGGAAAAGATGAAATCAAGGGCCCAAGCAGAGAAAGGCCATCTTATCCTCAGGGACTCAAATAAAGGAAATGAGGATGAAGAAGAGTTTTGAGGAACAGAGGAAGGAAAGTTACTATGAACCAACTAAGTTTATTCTGTAATGTGGGAAGCACAGACTACTGGGGGCAGGGCTTCATAGGGTGCAAGAGGAGCTTGAGGAAAGAGAAAGTGTGGAAAAGCTGATGGGGAACTGGGTCAGTGGGTCAAGGAAGAAGGGACTGCTACACAACACTGAATATCTACTTTCCAGTAGATAATATCAGCTTGTAGTATCATGAATTACATATGGGATTTTGCTCTGTCTCTCCCTACCTCCATCCCATGAGAAGGTAAGATCCTTGAGGGTAGGAAATCTAGCTTGCCCTCCCTCCCCACTTCCCCACTGTCTCTCCCTACCATATTGGTGCTTAAGAAATATTTGTTGAGGGGCAGCTGGGTAGCTCAGTGGAATGAGAGTCAGGCCTAGAGATGGGAGGTCCTAGGTTCAAATCCGGCCTCAGACACTTCCAGCTGTGTGACCCTGGGCAAGTCACTTGACCCCCATTGCCCACCCTTACTCCACTTCTACCTAGGAGCCAATACACAGAAGTTAAGGGTTTTAAAAAAAGAAATATTTGTTGAAATAAATGCAGCATCTATATAATGATTCACTGTAAAACACATTCCTCTTCCTGAGTGTCATATAATCTGGTTTGAACAACAGTGATTCACTACCAAAAAAAAAAAATCATGTTCGCACTCAGTTTTCTGTTCTTGTTCCCTCTGTACAAGTGAAATCCTTGGAGGGTTTAAAGAATTTTACATCCATTACAATTTACAAATCAGGAAAAGTGGCTGTGGAAGGTAAACTCTTTTCTGAGTACAAATTGTTTCATCTATAGTGAAACTGTTTATACTCACAAATCACAGTGTTGTTCAGACTTGGCTTAATCTTTTCCTGGGCAATAATTTTACGTCTTTGCTCCATTAGTACAGAAACCCTGCTGGGGAGCTATTTCATCACTATCCCAGCTATCTTTTTATGCAAACTGGAGCTTTATGAACCCTCTCTGGGCTTAGAGACTTTCCAGGGCTGTCATTACTTTAAAAGACAAACACAACTTCCTGAGTCTTCAGAGGTAATATCTGATGGCATAGGCCAGATGTGCAAGGAGCCAAGAGAAGTAGAAGGCCATAATCAAAGATGCCTCTAAGGACCTAGGCATCTCATATCGAATCCCATTTCTATAATTCCCCAGCTGAAGGACTTCCTGCCAAGACATGTCACCCCTTGGAATCTCAGTTTGCTGAACAGTAAAATGGGCATACTGAATACAGCATGTACCTACCAGACAGGGGTACTATGAGGCTCACAAGAGCTAACATGGTCATTGAGTTTGGAAAGCCTCTATGTGGGGAAAAAAAGAAAGTCCATATGTATGTCAATTATTATTAGCAATACACCTTCCTTCCATAATGAAGTTCATTTAATGAGCATTAATTAAAAGCACTGTGTGGGGCAGCTGAGTAGCTCAGTGGATTGAGAGCCATGCCTAGAGATGGGCGGTCCTAGGTTCAAATCTGGCCTCAGACACTTCCCAGCTGGGTGACCCTGGGCAAGTCACTTGACCCCCATTGCCTAAAAAAAAAAAAAGTACTGTGTAAGGCGTTGATGGCAAAAATGATACATGTGCCAGCATTGACACACGTAGCCATTTTCAATGACACACAGCCCAGAGAAGTGTGGGGCTGCATGCTGAGGATGAAACATTTGCTGTAGTTTAGTGTAGACACTCTGTGCACTACAGATGACAATTCTACCTAGATTAACCTACCTGTTTTGGTTTATTAAATAGTTATATATTGCAATTATACATTTTTGTTATTTAAACTATAAATATCACGAAATTATGGTTTTTTCCTCGGAGTGACACACCAGTCAAGTGATGCTCGGCTTTTTGGTGAATTTTGACACACCGAGCTCAAAAGGTTGCCCATCACTGGTGTAAGGCAAGAGGAGGAATAAAATAAACTTACTATCTTAAAAGAATTTGCCTCCTTTCCCCTGAAAAACACCAAACCAATGAATCAATTGCTGTTTCCAGGAAGAATGTCTAATATCTACAGAGCTGGTCCACCCTCTTATTTGATTCCTTGAGATAGTGTGGATTGTGGATGGAGAGCCAATCTGGGAGTCCCAACCATGTGGGGTCAAGGCCAGAATGGCTGTGTAACTCAAGTGGGTACTCCACCTTTCAAGGCTTCCAAGTCACCTACCCAAGACAATAATCTGTACAACAGTTGTAAGCTTCCCATAGACATGAAATTCGAATTCCTATTTAAGACAAAAAAAAAAAAAAAAAGCCTCTCTCCTGGGAGGCTGGTACTACAGCTATACCCTTCACCTCCATTCTCAAATGGAAGATGACCTGTTCAGAAGTGAAGAGACTTGGACAGGGTCACAGCTACTGAGTATTTGGGGAGTGAGAAACCAGGTCTCCCTGGATTTCAGGTCAGCCACTCCTTCCACTCTACCCAGCTGTCTTTCTCAAATAAGAACACTGGAAATGAACTGTGGAGGATGGGAGGGGTGCGCAGGGAGGAGAGAGCCACTGAAATCGACTTATTTTGCTGGACCTCAAATTGAACACCACATAAAGGGGGCCACACTCAGGGAGAGGGCCTGAAATCACAGGCAAAGCAAACC
>NW_025354872.1:0-7725 GCF_016433145.1 Gracilinanus agilis | reverse complement strand
TATTTTACATAAATTTTATTTATATATTTATTTCTATTTAAATTTATTTTTATATAATTTATATAAATTAAATAAAAACAACTATATAAAAATTTTATTTCCAGGCATAATGCTCTGAACACAGTAAATGCTTAATAAATAAGAAAGGCATCATGGGTATAGGTAGAAAGAGCACCAGACAGGGGCTTAAAACCAGATGAAACACTGTCTCTAGCATTCTTTCATGGTGCAACATTGGGCAAATCACTTAGCCTTTCTGAGCTGAGCTTGGTTCTCTCCTCTGTCAAATGGGCTGGGGATGTTTCTACTCCCTGGTTCTTGGAATTGTTGGGAAGAAAGTACTTTGTAAATTCTATGCAAATAGAAATGTGAACATAGTTATTTCTTAATAATTAGGTAAGGCCAGAATTCTGTGTGTGTGTATGTAAGTGTAAGACCACTTGGGCAGTCTAGAGAAGCTTATGAAACACTCAGAAGAATGTTTTAAATGCATGAAATATATATCATTACAAAGGAAACCAAATATATTGTCCATCCGACAGGGACTCTACTCAGGAGACAATGAGACCAAAGCAAGGTAATGTAGCAAAGCTTTATTAGAGGAAAAAAAAGTGGCAAGGAAGAATCCAGTGCCAGTAGAAGTGGCTACAGAGTCCCATCCAGATGGGGGAATCATGAGATATTATAGCATTAGGGAGGTTCAGAGGTAATACGACTTAGGTTGCTCTATTGATTGTCTCTGGGGCAGGTGAGCCACTTGGATTAAGTTCATTGGATGTTCCTGAGAGAGATGGGGAGTCCCAGGCTCAAAGTTGCAGGATATTGTTGACAACTGTTTTGTTGGCTTTCTATTGCCTAGCTGGGGCTTGTTGGTTTCCTGTTGCTTAGCTGGGATCTCCAGTTTTATCAGTACCCAAATGCTATTATCAATATATTTTAAAAATAAATTTCTAGAGGGGTAGCTAGGTGGCCAGGCCTGGAATAAGAAGGACTTGAGTTCAAATCTTGCTTCAGACACTTCCTAACTATTTGATCCTGGGCAAGTCATTTTCTCTTGTTTGCCTAGCCTTTGCCCTTCTGTCTTAGAGTTGTTATTAAAACAGAAAGTCAGGGTTTTTAAAAATAATAATAAATTTGTAGATCCCCAGTTAAGAACTTGTGATAAGGGGAAATTAATATTATTATTCCATTATTAAGTCAAAAAAATTATGACATTTTGAGAGAAGAATGACATCATGGATAGAGAACTAGTCTAAAAGTTAGGAACACTTCAGTTCTAGTCTACCTCTGACTCATACTGATTTTGTGATCCTGCTAGGTAAATTATTTAATTAAAGCCCCAGACAGTTCTCTGTGATTATAAATTGGGAAGCAGGCACCAATCAATCAACCAATCAGAAATTCTCTAAAATTCTCTAAAGAAATTAGACATCTGTTAAAAAAATTGAATAGGGTATCCAAAGAAAGAGCCCTCCCTGGCTCTGGAGGTAGAGGACCCTAGTTCAAATCCCACCTTTGGTTATTATTTTCTTGTGTCACCATTAACAAGTCATTTTATATCCTTAGGCTTCAGTTCTTCTGAAAATGAGGAGGTTGGGCTAAATGGCCTCTGTGGCCCCTTACAGCTCTAGAACTAGGATATTAAGCTTATCACAATGAATGTTTGTAAAGTGAATGCATAGGAGGCAGCTACCTGGTTCAATACATAGAGTGTCAGGCCTGGAGATGGGAGATCCTGGGCAAGTCACTTAACCCCCATTGCCTAGTCCTTACCCTTCTATCTTAGAGTTGTTACTAAGACAGAAAATAAAGGTTTAAAAAATGTAAACAAAGTGAATGCTAGAATCTTGAATTTTCTTCATGAGTAATAAGATCTCCAGAAGTCCCTTACAAGTCAGAGCTGCCCTCTGCCAGGATCACACCCTATTCCATGGTAGAAGGAAAAAGCTACAGCCTGATGTGCTCAGGACATTGGTCCATTTTCCCTTAGTTCTTTAAATGCCCCTACTGTCCATATCCTAGGACACACTGTGTACGTTTGAATTTTTGCCCTCTCCCCTTTCTCTCTCTCTTCACCCATTTCTTACTCCTTTTTTCTTTTCTAATTAGTAGTGAGGAAAAGATAGGAGGATGCCCGATTGGATAAAATCAGCAATCAAGACTGATGTGATTGGTTCTCACACTACTGGTTCTTTGCACTTTTGTTCCATCCATTGAGAGGTTCCTTTCCCAGGTTCTCTCCTAAGGGCCAAAAGCTAAAATCAATCCATAAGAAGTCTCAACTACAAAAAGTTAGGGGATCACAGTTTCCTTAACTCCTGGCCCCCATCTTGTTCTCCTCTGCCCTTGCAATAGAGGGCACCCAGGGCCCTACTCCACACACAAGTCTCTTTCCCTTCACACAGTCATCCCAACCAACCCCACTCTTTCAAAGTTTCTGAAAGACTGGCCACCCCTCGACTTCAGGGAGATGTTTCCAGAGTCATTAACATAGAAAGTAATCTCCCTAGGCCAACTGTATATCATTGCCAATAGTATGTCTGCCATGAGTGGAGGTTGCTTCTTACTCCCTGGCCCATGTCCAAAGAAATCACTGGGAGGAGACAGCAAATTAAACAAGCCTCCCCAGAACCCAAGGCTATTTACTAGCTCCTGTATTGACATTGTCACTCAAGGGAGTCCAGGGAATGAGGATGGTCTGAAAGATAAAATTCCTCTTTTTTCAGGATGACAAGCTAGGGGCTGGGATACCATGTCAGCACTGGCTGCCTTGGCATCCAATGTTCTGTAGGGACTGGTGGAGGAGATTATAGAAAGAACATAAGCTTCTTCCCAATTGGTCCTTTACTTTCCCCTCCTTGCTTAAGGACAAAGATTGGCTGATTCTTGACCCAGACTGTTTTCTTCTTTATGTCCAACTTAAGGAATAGACTGGATATGTAATTGTGTTGACACAGGAAATTTGCAAGTGAGAAAAATCCTCTTCTAGTACAGATCACCAGCTTCTTTGCAACTTAGAACCACAGAGCTTTGCCCAGAGCACTAAGGGGTTACGTGACTTGCTCAGAGTCAAAGAGCCAGTATGTGACAGGCAAGACCTGAACGCAGGTCCTTTGGGTTCTCTTTTCACTTTACCGTGTTGTTTGGAGGCAATATAGAAAGTATAGGAATTAAGAAGAAAGTCTTTTAAGGTCTCTTCTCAGGCACTAATTCACTCCCTAACCTCGATCAAGATCCGAGTGTCAGGGATGCTGGCAATGGAATCCAGGTATTTGCCATGGTCTTGGTCTATAAAATGCCACACAATACTGGCAGTGAATGTATTATTATCCTTGCTAGTTACTATCCGTATGAGTGTGAAAGCTTAACTGTGTTTATTTATATTCAGATCCTACCTCAAAGCAGCTTTCTGAACCTTGGTTCCTAAAATTTCCAATTTGGGATCTTAATGCATATGGCACCCCTTGGGATAGTAAAGTCAGTCACTGTGACCAATGCACAGGGGTAAACGCCCACTTAAATCTATTTGCAGATTTGAATCAAGCCCAACTGTGAAGCTGGAGGGATTATAATGAAATGCTTTTATAGACCTGGGAATGTGCTCAGAGAGCTCTGGACTTTTCCTCATGATTCTGCTACTAACAGCCTAGGAGGTATTGGGGGTGGTATCCTTCCCTCCTTTTATCTCTCACGCCTTCCAGTGGTTATGGGTCCTACCAGGAGCCTTGAATATTGGCTCATTAAAAAGACAAGGCTTTAAAGTGCTTCGCCAAAAGTAACTGTTAATTGATAGTTATAGTACCCAGGCTGCCCTCTTGGAACTTTGGCACTAAATAGGAAATCAGGCGCAATTAGGAAAGAGCAGCTTTGCTTTCCCTTTCTCCATCAGTTAGTCAATACATTTTCCATCTAGAATTGCCAACCAGCCAGTACTAGATGGATTGGATAAGCATGTTATCCTAGAAGCCATTTGCTGGTAGGGATCAGTGACCAAAATTAATATTGGGGTTGCATCATCATCTGAAACATGAGCCCTATTGAATACATGGGATTTGGCAGGGGTAGGGGACATGGAATAGGCAGTTAATAAATATGTGTTATTGATGACTGATTGATACGGTAATGATGATTTGGAGGAGGTTCTAACTAATATTATGTTCTAATCATGTTATGATCTGTCTTGATTTTGGTTACCTAAATTGAGTGCTTCTCACTTTTGCTAAGTTTTGCTTCTCTTTTCCTCCCACCCTCTAGATCAGCCCATCAACAGGTCCCCGGGAAGGGGGTACCAAGGTGACTATCCGAGGCGAGAACCTGGGACTAGAATTCCGAGACATTGCCTCCCACGTCAAGGTGGCAGGGGTGGAATGCAGCCCCCTAGTGGATGGATATATCCCTGCTGAACAGTAAGTGAGATCCATCCAGTGCAGAATAAAGGAGAGAAGGGCAAAGAGGGAGGGGAGAGGAAGGGAAGCTAAGAGAAGAGAATAGCATGCTATTCACTTTTAGCCACAAGTGGACCTACGGCTGGAGGAGTAGACAGCAAATGAGAGGGATCACAGTGATTTATTAGGGGGAAAGCAGGGAGATAAGGAGAAGAGAATAGAATGTAGAAGGGAAAGAGAGAACAGGAAATAGTGGGTCCTGATTAAAGGTGGAACAAAAATGGAAGCCTCTGTAAAAGCAGGAGTTATCCAGTCCACCCTCCCCCCCCCCAAATGCCCAGTCCAGCATCCTCTTTCTCTTGCCCTTGCCCTGGAGGACTCTGAAAATGAAAATGATACCCTTGATCCCTCTCTGTACTTCTTCTGGCACTTTGAATGGCTTCTCCCTTTGCAAAATCTACTGACTTGAGTAAATAACCAGTAGCCCAACCCCATCATCGGCCCAGAGCTGAGGCTACCTACCTGAGGTTAGACCCACGCCCTGAGTGTCCTTGAAGTAAGTCAGTGAAGTTTTCTAGCCTTTCAAATGGCATTACAAGGGAACCTAATATTCTCTATTGCTGCCTCTCCTCTCTTTTCCTGTGAATAGTAGTGGGAAAAGCATTGTACAAGATTTGGGTTCAAATCATGCCTCGGGGATTGCTGCCTCTATGACTTTGAGCAAACTGGAAAATTTCCCCAGGCCTCGGCATCCTTATGTGTAAGATGAGTCAGTTAGTCTATATAAATCTAAAGACTCCATTTCTATGATGTTCCTAAACAATTTACAGTTTAGCTCATTTGGTTTGTGGTCGGATTCCCAGTAGCTTCTGCACCATCATCAGCACCCAGGATTTCCCCTGCTCTTCCTCTGTCTATCTACATTATTCACAATGTTTTAAAAGATCAAGGATTGAAGGCTTAAGGTGATAGTCCGAATCTTCCCAATTGCTCCATAAGGAACCCTTCATTCATAGGATCATAAACTTAGACCTGCAAGGGATCATCAAAACAATCTACGATCCAACTCTTACATTTTAAAAATAATCATTATCATCAGAGCTGATGTTTCTATAGGACTTACTATGTACCAGACACTGGGCCAAGGGCTGTACAACTCTCACTTGATCCTAATAACAACCCTGGCAAGTAGGTGCTATTATTATCCCCATTTTACAGATGAAGAAACTGAGGTGGCCAGAGACAATAAATGACTTTCCAAAGGTCACAGGGTTGCTATTCAAACAGATGTCTTTTCACTCAAAACCAGGCACTTTTTTCTCAATCCCATTAAGCTGTCTGGATAACGCATATCATTTCCTCCAGCAGAAAGCAGTCCTAGCAACTCCCAAAAGATCTGTCAAGAGTCAGCACCTTAGTGCCTCAGAAGTCTTCTAGTCCAGGCCCGTCATTTTATAAATGGGATAATTGAGGCCCAAAGTCAAATGTTTATTCAGTAGCAGAGTCTGGATTTGAATCTGAGTCCTCTAACTCCAAATTCAAGATCTTTTCTCTTACCATGAATGAAAATTTTTGCCAAGAGGATCCAAGCAATGTCCCATTTTTCCTCTGAAGCAGGCCAGGCCAGGCCAGGCCAGGCACTGGGAGGGTATTAACTCTATTTTAACTCTATTATCCAACTCAGGTTTCTCTTCTTTTGCCTGCAGGATTGTGTGTGAGATGGGGGAAGCCAAGCCCAGCCAGCATGCCGGTTTTGTGGAGATCTGTGTGGCCGAGTGCAAGCCCGAATTCATGGCCCGCTCTTCCAAGCTCTACTATTTCATGGTGAGTCCCAACAACCAGAGTAGTTGCCTACCAGTCCTCACGTCCAGAGACAGAGAGGCTGTCCGTGATGTTGGAGATCCTGCCAGAACCTCCATGCCAGCCTCACGTGGCTCTTGCAGGAGTCTGTCCTTTCCAATTAGAATAATAATAATAGCTCCTATGTATAGAGTGTTTTAGAGAGGCCAAATAATATAGTGAAAAAATACTAAGCCTTGCTTAACTATACTTTTCTATTATAAAGGATGGGGCATTGTTGGGAATAATGGTGATAGGGATGCAAAAAAGGAAAGAAAAGGAAGAAAAGAGCATTGATGAAACATTTAAAAATACACAGAAAAGAGCAGAAGGAAGTTCAGAAGGGGTCACAGACAAGCAGAGCTGTGTTGGCTCTATTGTATTCAATGCAATGTATACCTTTAAAAAAAAATCCAACCTGTACACAATAGAATCTCATGGGCTTTTTATGTAACTCCTCTTTTCTTCTTCTTTTTTTTTGTATGACAATATTTGTGTTTATTGATGTCTGTTCAATTCATGGTATGAATAAAAAAATTTATAAAATTGAAAAAGAAAAAATGGAAAACACTGTCCTTGGATTCAGGAGACTTGGAGATGAATCTCCACTCTGTTTCTTATCAGCTATATAACCTTGGCAAAATCATCTGACCTCTCTGAGCCCCAACTAGATGGCCCTAAAATCCCTGATCGTATTATCATATGATCCTGTGAAAGTCTACAAATGCTTTCCTCACCACTGGAAGATGGACAGTACAAGTGTTACTATGATTCCTATTTCATAGGTGAGGAAACTGAGGCAGGGAACTGTGAGGCAGAGAATTTAAATGACATCAGATTCATTTAGTGTTGGGGTCAGGACTTAAACCTCAGATCTGACTCTAAAATCAGCCCTTTTCTCTGATACCATGTTGTCTTAGGTGATAAAGCCTGACTCAGAGAGCTTAACTAATTTGCCCATGATGACATAGCAGGTGAGTTTTGGAGCTAGGATATGAACCCAAATCTTCTGGGACCCATCATGCCCAGAGTTGTTCTGGCTGCCACCCCGCCACTAATTCTCCCATCCCATCAAAACAACATACCACTGCCTTTGTGTTCCAACCCATTATGTCACACTCTCACATCATCTCTCCCATATCCCTTGGCCTCAGTACCACTTCCCAGTCCCTGCCCCTCCACTCTCACATTTCCTCACTGATCCATCTTGCCCACATCTTTTTGCTTTATCCTTTCCTCCAACTCCTTCTACTCCTGCCCTACCCCAAAGCACACACACACCACTATCACCACCCCATAGCAAGAGAATCCCTGCTCAGGTTCTTCCAGCCAGGAGAATCTACCAGACTCCTTGTAAAACAGAGGGTAGAGTGTTTTTGCTGCCAGGGGCCTTTCTTTGCTGTTCAGCCTTATGATTATTGGGATGGCAGAGATACAAGCACATTTCCTGCAGTGTTTCCTGCTCATGAGAAAGACACATTAAATATATATATATATATAT
>NW_025354871.1:0-1407 GCF_016433145.1 Gracilinanus agilis | reverse complement strand
CTTCCTTCCTTCCTTTCTTCCTTTTTCCCCCCTCTCTTAGACTTCCTTCCCACAGGGAATCTAGTATTCATTATTGGTAGGAGCTCTAGAAATAGTTGTTACCTGAGAAATTAACTGGGACTGTTTAGGTTGCTAGGGTACCATTTATTAAATTATTATTTCAGTTCAGTAAAGAGTACTTTACTACTGGACCAAGTAATAAACCTACATTTTACCTTTGTATAATGCAATTTATTTCCAGCACGATTACCGTAAAGTGATTTGTGGATGTGATGGGGTGAGCGAGGGAAAGGGTCTTTTTTTGTTGGCTTCCATTTTAGAGGAAAGAGATTCAGAAAGGCCTAGTGGGATAGAGAGCTATAATTGGAGCCAAGAATGCCAAGGTTTAAGTTCCACCACTCCTGTGTATGGACAGAGGGACCCTGGCAACCACTTCCCTTCCCAGGGCCCTAGACAACTCTCAAATTTCATGTTTCAGGGAGGACTTTCCCCACTTGATCCCAGGGTCAGTGATATCACAGCTCTAGTTCTTGCTCTTCTCTTTTAAAATTGGGAGACTTTTCCTCTACTCTTCTGTCCCTGCATCAAGCCCCAAAGGAGAGCTGAGTCTGGAGTCAACCATAGGGTGCAGGTCTCAGATTCAGAAGAGGTGAAAGTCTTGCCTCAGAGCAGAGTTTTCCTTTGTTGTTCAGTCATATCTGACTCTTTATGATTCCATTTGGTGTTTTCTTAGGAAAAGTACTAGAATGGTTTGCCATTTCTTTCTCCAGCTCATTTTACAGATGAGGAAACTGAGGCAAACAAGGTTAAGGGACTTGCCCAGGACCACCCAGCTAGTAAGTGTCTGAGGCCAGATTTGAACTCCTGATTTGAGACCTGGTGCTTTTGTCCCATCTAGCTGCCCAGAAACTTACTAGCTGTTTTGTAGTTTACTCAGGCAAATCCTCTAACCTCCCTGGGCTTCATTTTGCTCATTCTTCATTGGATTGAGGCAGCATCTACATTTCAGGAGGAAACAGTTTAGGGGTCTTCAGTTTCTGTTATACCTGACAGCTCCTGAATCATTCATTTCAAGGGTTATACCCCACACTGAAAGGCTCTCCAACGACTCATTCCAGGGGTTCAGACAGGTGACAAACAGCTAAGAATGTGTGCAGTGTGCTATACACTAAGACTGGCAGTGACTGCTTCTGCCTCTCCGACAGACAAACCAGCCACTCTCTATAGGGAACAGAGACACAGACATTCCCCTGTGAATGTGATCAGAGAACACTGAGAACATTCACGGGGCGAGGGGAAGTCACAGGGCTGTCCGAGCCACAAGTGGCTGCTTGTATCAGAGGTAGGCACTGCCTGTCTCACGCCTACAGCCAGTGGGAACGGGGCTTCTGGCACAACAGGGGCTCA
>NW_025354870.1:0-1584 GCF_016433145.1 Gracilinanus agilis | reverse complement strand
TGATAACTAATCATGATCAATGTGATAACTAATCATGACTCTTGAATTTGCATGATGAAACATTCAACCCAATTCTTGCCAGAAAGGTGACAGACTGTATATACATCATGACATATTTTCAGATACAACTAATAGAAAAATATTTTGTTTTGCTTGACTATATTTACTTGTTACAAGGGAGGGTTTTTATTTAGAGAAGGGGGACTCATCATGAAGGAGAGTTATAAAGATGCAAAGAAACAAGGAAAATGGACAATGAAACATTTTTTCTTAAATGACAGGCAAGAGCAGAAATAAGTTTTGAATGCGACTCAGACAAGGTATTATAGTACTACCTAGTTACACTTTTAAAACCAGCTATATATAAGTCATGGTTTCATATATAATCCTCTTTTTCTGTCCTTTATTTGTATATGGCCATATTTATATTTGTTAATAATTGTTAAGTTCACAATAATAAATAACTAGATAAATGTGTATATGTATATGTGTGTGCGTGCACATGTGTGCAAAATGAAGCAAAGACTCCAACAACCCAAAGAAGTTAGCTTAGCCTCAGCTATCCCAGACCTCTTGATCCTATGAGAAGGATGTTTGCCTGTATCATCCCTGGGAAAGGACTCTTGTCTGTCCTTGGACAAGCAAGTCAATGGTCACTTTTGTATACCATCCCAATTAACAAAGTAGCCTTCTTTTGAACCCCATCTCTTTCCTATTTATTTCTGATGTAGTAAACTGAAAGAAAAGAGGAGGAAAACAGAAGAAATAGAGGGCTCCCAACCATTACCCCCAATTCCTTATTACCATATCAAGTCCCAAACTCCCTTTATCTTGACATTTAATGCCTTCTGAAATCTCAGTCTACTCTAGGCCAGTAATCTCCAAACTAATCTCTACAATTAAACTGCAAATCAGGAGAAGATATATGTGGCCAGAAAATATTCCTGCGTCTCTTTAGCCCAAATTTGGCCTTTATTTGCACGGAAATGAAGATCACATCAACTCCTGTTATGGAATTCTTCTGCCCATATGCTCATTCTTCTGAACATGCTACATGTTCTAGCTAGTCTGCAGCCCTCAAAAGAACAGCAGTTAGTTGACTCAGGAGATTGAGGCCAGGCTTGGAAACAGGAGTCCTTCCATTTAAATTTGGCCTTAGATGCTTCCCAGCTATGTAACCCTGGGCAAGTAACTTAACCCCAAATGCATAGCGCTTATCTTTCTTCTGCCTTGGAACTGCTACTTAATATCAATTCTAAGATAGAAGGTAAGGATTTAAGATAAAACAAAGACACACACACACACACACACACACACACACACACACACACACACAGAAAAACAACCCAGCTTTGCTTGGAGAGAGGAGATAGTTGTCAGTGATTTTATTCTTCAGGTTCCTAGCTCCTCAATGATCCTGATATTTACAACTAAGGTCCTCCTTCACTAACAGGCACAGGGTTTCCTTACTTTTTCCATGTTGGGATATACCTGAAAATAAGGCCAAAGGAGAAGAGTCTTTATATAGCTACTGGGTAACCTCTACAGAGAGAGAGAGAGAGAGAGAGAGAGAGAGAGAGAGAG
>NW_025354869.1:0-1787 GCF_016433145.1 Gracilinanus agilis | reverse complement strand
TTTGGAAATTGGTCTTGATCAAGGACACATGACAAAACCAGTGGAAATGTGCGTCGGCCATGGGTGGGGGGAGTGCGGGGGGGGGGGTGAAGGGAAAAGTAGGAGCATGAAGCATGTAACCATGTTAAAAACGATTATTAATAAATGTTTAAAAAAAAAAAGGAAGTTGCAAACTGAGACTCCCATTACTGAGGCTAAGATATGGATAAAAAACAACAAACCACTCTAATGATGTTCCTCAGGCCTCTCAGATAATTACAGAGGAAACCAATAACACAGTCATGCTTTGTTACTCAGGGGATGATAAATTCTATACTATACTACTCACTCACACATTCCTTCGGGAATAACAGTTTTGTTTTATACTCATCTGATTGCTGTTCTTCGTAGTGGTACATTCGTGTACTCCTGGAAGACATCGAATTCCACATTCTGGTTCCAGCTTCTCCTTCCTTTTGGACGGCCATTCATGTGGATATTTTCCTGGTTTAAATTTCAGTACCTTAGAATCAATAACACAACTCCTTTGGTGGAATCAGGATGAGGACTGGATGAGGATCCCTTGTCTAACAGCAACCACACCTGTTTCTTTTAAGGTGGCATCTAAAATAGCCTTCACCTGTTGTAAATTAAATATGCCCTTAACTCCAGAACAGGGGCATTTAACTCTTTTGTGCCCAAATTCTGAACTGACTTCTAAATACACCTCAAGCAGCACATTGACGATGACTGTGTCCCCTCCACCCCACTTAAGATCATGCATGTTACACTTCACAGAACGTCAGAGTGGAAATGAACCTCAGAGGCTGCGTGATTAACCCCTGCCTGAAAAAGTGTATCCTCTCCAAGGGCTTTTGTGATACCTTCTGGGCCTGGAAATGAGGTGTAGCAATCTAGGTTTACACTAATCTTGATATTATTTTAAGAGTGCTCAAAAAGCTGACTCAAGAGAGCAGTATGTCAGCTGAGGGCAAAGCTTTGAACCTTCTGAGCTCTTCACCATCAGAGCTTACTCACAACCCATAACCCATTTTCTCTCAGTTCCTGGTTCCCCTTTCTGAGTATCCCACCCACTAGGAATCTTCATGAAGTCGGTGGCCGGCTTCGTGGATGGCTTCCTAAGGACTCTGGTGTGAGGGCTCCACGTGCTCCTCTTTCTAACTCCTCACTCATCTGAATTCCAGCCCTCTTCAGAGAAAGTAAGTGGCACCTAATGATCTCTTTCCCCGACCAAAGAACTTCATGACAGTTGGTTAATCAACCAGCAAGTGTTTCTTCAACACTCTGTGCTAAGCACCAGGGAGACAGAGAAAGGCGCAGATAAATTAATCTCTGCCCTCAAAGTGTCCAGAGTCTAAAGGGGGAGAGAACTTTCAAAGAGTTAAGTACAATAAGATAGGAACAGTGTAAATGGGAGGGGTTCTCAGGTGGAAGACATTTGGTTGGGGGCAGGGGAAAGGGAAGAAGAGTCTGGGAAAGGACTGCAGAAGGAGGCATTGAGCCATCTTGAGGGAAGCCAAGGAAATGAAGGGGAGGCAAAGAAGGAAAAGAATATGGGTATAGGGGAAAGCCAGTGCAAAGACAGAATTGGAAAGTGGAGTGGTGCATTTGAGGAACAGTAAGGAGGACAATATAACCCCCACTTCAGTGGCACCCTGTGCTATCACCTCAGGGTGGGGGTTGGGGAAAAGCCACCTTGCCTTTGCTTGGAGGGAGGCAACATTATCTTCTGTTTTTTTCTTCTTGCCCAGGGGAAAGACAGAATTTGGCTTAATGTCAGAGAAAAC
>NW_025354868.1:0-6195 GCF_016433145.1 Gracilinanus agilis | reverse complement strand
ACATAACATTTCTCTACATAGGAATACAGATAATTAGATCTCACTGAGGCCCTTAAAAAGGCAAATTTAAAAATTATAAGTTTTCTTTCTTTCCCCTCTGTATCTTATTTACCTTTTCAGGTTTCTCTCGATTTTTGTGGTTGGATATCAAACTTTCCATTTAGCCCCGGTCTTTTCTGTGCAAATACCTGGAATTCTTCAATTTTGTTGAATGCCCATACTTTCCCTTGGAAATATATAGTCAATTTTGATGGGTAGTTGATCCGTGGTTGCAGGCCCAGCTCTCTTGCCTTTCTGAATATTGTATTCCACGCCTTGCGGTCTTTTAGCGTTGAGGCTGCCAGATCCTGTGTGATCCTGATTGGTGCTCCTTGATATTTGAATTGTTTCTTTCTGGCTTCTTGTAAGATTTTTTCTTTTGCTTGGAAACTCTTGAATTTTGCAATGATATTTCTTGGTGTTTTCCTTTCTTGATCGAATGTAGTGGGTGTTCTATGGATCCTTTCAATGTCTATGTTGCCCTCTTGTAGGACTTCAGGGCAATTTTGCTGAATTATTTCTGTTAGTATGGAGTCCAGGTTTCTATTAATTTCTGGTTTTTCTGGAAGACCGATTATTCTCAAATTGTCTCTTCTAGACCGGTTTTCTTGGTCTGTCACTCTCTCATTGAGATATTTCATGTTTCCTTCTATTTTTTCAGTCTTTTGGCTTTGTTTCATTTGTTCTTGTTGTCTTGAGAGATCATTAGTTTCTACTTGCTCAATTCTAGCCTTTAGGGATTGATTTTCAGCTATAATCTTTCGGTTTTTGGCCATGATCTTCTGGTTTTCGGCCATAATCTTCTGGTATTCCTTTTCAATCTGGTCATTTCTGGAGTTCAATTTGCTTATCAGTTCATTTGGTTTCTGAGCCTCACTTTCCAATTGCATGATTCTACCTTTTAAACAGTTATTTTCTTGCCAGATCTCTTCCATTTTCCTCAAAATCTCAGTTTTGAACTCTTCCATAGCTTGTGAGGAGTTTTCCTTATTTGAGGAGGGTCCGGATGCTTGTTTGTTCTCCTCCTCTGTTTGTTCGGTTGTCTGGATTTTCTCTGTGTAAAAGCTGTCGAGTGTTAAAGACTTCTTTTTCTTGTTGTTATTCTTTCTCTTCTGAACTTCCTGAGGCTGAGTAGCCATCATTACCCCAGCAGCTTCTCAGATTTATCCTCGCGCTCAGTGTCTGTCCGCAATCTATTGGCTCCTGAGGTCTGAGTTCTGGTTTTTTCCAAGGTCAAGCCCCCTGGTAGACCCCGTTGCTTGATCCTCTGCCGGAGGTTTCTTTACAAGTCTCAGGGCGCTGCTTCCACAGTCGTATACCCGTCCACACTGGTTCCCCACTTAGGCTTTAGTTCCTGGCTGTGTCTGCCTCCACCCACGCCTCCGCAGTGCCTGCGTTCTGTTCAGCCTGCGTTGTGCACCCTGCGTCCTGCTCCCATGCTCAGATTTCGCCTGTGTTCTTTGGCTTAATGGGGTTCTAAGTCTTGCTGCTCTCAGGAACAGGCCCCGGAGCTGCCAATGACTCGATGGGTGCCCCAAACTTGCTCTATTTCTTTTTAGCTGGCTTCAGAGCTACAGGTGTTGTGTGTGGAGGGGGTGGGGGTGGGGTGGTTACTCAGCCCGCGATTTCGTGAGGGCTGTTTCACCCTTTTATAGCATGGAAATGCCTTGATTCCATGTACCTTCCACGCTGTGCCCTGTTGTGGGGGTTCCTCCGTTCGTCTGGACTTGTTTTTATGTCCCCTTGAAGAGTTTTGTGTGTTTCGGTCAGGAGAGGTTAAGAGCTGCTTCTTACTCTGCCGCCATCTTAACCCGGAACCTCTGAATTTATCTTTTCATTGATAAATTTTTGGATAAATTTTTGATAAATTTGATAAATTGATAAATTTTGAATTATTGAATTAATAAATAAGACTAGAAGCTGGTATTTTGAAAAAAAACAGATAAAATAGACAAAGCATTGGTCAATCTAATAAAAAAAGGAAAGAAGAAAAGCAAATTAACAGTATCAAAGATGAAAAGGAAGAGCTCATCTCTAATGAAGAGGAAATTAAGCCAATCATTAAAAACTATTTTGCCCAATTATATGGCAATAAATATAGCAATCTAGGTGATATGGATGAATATTTACAAAAATATAACTTTCCTAGATTAACAGCAGAAGAAATAGAATACTTAAATAATCCAATATCAGAAAAAGAAATTGAACAAGCCATCAAAGAACTCCCTAAGAAAAAATCACCAGGGCCTGATGGATTCACAAGTGAATTCTATCAAACATTCAAAGAACAACTAATCCCAATACTATACAAATTACTTGACATAATAAGCAAAGAAGGAGTCCTACCAAATTCCTTTTATGACACTAATATGGTACTGATTCCAAAGCCAGGCAGACCAAAAACAGAGAAAGAATACTAGCAAAAAGACTCCAGCGAGTGATAAAGAGGGTTATTTATCATGATCAGGTGGGATTTATACCAGGAATGCAAGGATGGTTCAACATTAAGAAAACCATCCACATAATTGACCATATCAACAAGCTAACAAACAAAATTCACATGATTATCTCAATAGATGCTGAAAAAGCCTTTGACAAAATACAATACCCATTCCTATTGAAAACACTAGTAAGTACAGGAATAGAAGGACCTTTCCTAAGAATAATAAATAGTATATATCTAAAACCAGCAACAAGCATCATATGCAATGGGGATAAATTAGAAGCCTTCCCAATAAGATCAGGCATGAAACAAGGATGCCCATTATCACCTCTATTATTTAACATTGCACTAGAAACACTAGCAGTTGCAATTAGAGAAGAAAAAGAAATTGAAGGTATTAAAATAAGCAATGAGGAGACTAAGCTATCACTCTTTGCAGATGATGTGATGGTCTACTTAAAAAATCCTAGAGAATCAACTAAAAAGCTAGTAGAAATAATTAACAACTTTAGTAAAGTTGCAGGATACAAAATAAATGCACATAAATCATCAGCATTTCTATTTATTTCCAACATCTCAGCAGCAAGAGTTAGAAAGAGAAACACCATTTAAAATCACCCTAAATACTTAGGAATCTATCTACCAAAACAACACAGGAATTATACGAACATAACTACAAAACACTTTCCAAACAATTAAAACTAGATCTAAACAATTGGAAAAACATTGATTGTTCATGGGTAGGACAAGCTAATATAATAAAAATGACCATTCTACCCAAATTAATTTACTATTTAGTGCCATACCTATCAAACTACCAAGAAACTTTTTTACAGAATTAGAAAAAAACTTTGACAAAGTTCATTTGGAAGAACAAAAGATCAAGAATATCAAGGGAAATAATGAAAAAAAAATGTGAAGGAAGGTGGCCTAGCAGGACCAGATATTAAACTATACTATAAAGCAGTAGTTATCAAAACAATATGGTACTGGCTAAGAGACAGAAGGAATAGACTTGGGATAAGTGATGTTAGCAAGACTGTCTATGATAAACCCAAAGAGCCCAACTTTTGGGACAAAAATCCACTATTTGACAAAAACTGTTGGGAAAATTGGAAAACAATATGGGAGAGATTAGGTTTATATCAACATCTCACACTCTATACCAAGATAAATTCAGAATGGGTGAATGACTTGAATATAAAGAAGGAAACTATAAGCAAATTAGGTGAACACAGAATAGTATACTTGTGCCCATTTTCTAAGCTAACCTTCAAAAAAAAAAGCACCTTGCAAACCTTAAAATGCTACATAAATACTAGCTAAACTATTGATATTATTTCCTTTTCTAATTGTTGCAAGAATAGATAAAAACCCAGGACCTATTCCATTCTTGCAACAATTAGAAAAGGAAATAATATCAATAGTTTAATGTTATATATTAATAAATATTTAATATTACATGTTAATATCATAAAAGTATGCTGTAGAAAAATTTTTAGCATAACACTAGTTATCAATAATATTAGCCTCAGATTCTACCTCTTGTAAAAATGTACTTAGTTGTTCTACTTAAATGTTCTCTGAAGTCCCTTCCCCACCATTAGTCCCCATACTTAGTAAGAATGAGAGGCATGATTTAAATATTTATCATCTTGACTCCAAATCCAACACACTATCTACTGTGCCTCCAAGACACTTATTTTCTACCTTTCTCAAAAGATGTAAGATAGAAATTAGGAAGAATGAATAAAGATGTTGAAACTGGAAGGAAGAGTTGGAAACTGTCTCAGATAAATCCTCCTCTCCATTTCCCAAGTAATCAGGAATGTTTAACCTATTTATTCTGTCAGACCTCCCCTATCAATCCTGAGAGCATATATTTTCTTCTGTCTCATATTCAAAGGATTGCTGGGCACCAAAGAATATGAAAGCTACTTCCTTAGGAGAGCTAAAACTTTTTCCTTACCTTTCCCAGAGTGGAGCTACCAGAAAAGCACTCAGCCAGTCCATTAAAAAGCTCCAGGTGACAGAAAACCTCAATCAGTGAAATTCATTACTTTTAGAGGGCAGACTGTAGATCCTGAGTTCAACCTGGCCACTCTTGCCATATTTTCACTTTCTCCTGTCCCGTTAAAAATGAATCTGACTATTCCTTTGCTATGGAGGTGGAGTCCTCAGTGGTGATTTTCTCCACCATATCTGGCTCACCAGCAAGGAATCTGCTTTATTCTTACTAGTATTCCAATTTAACCACCTGAGTCATCTTTGCCCTGTCCCAAGTTCTGAATTCTAAGTGGCAACTTCTAATTCTTCTGACCAAGTGCTTGCCCAATGCCCCATTTTAATCCTGCAGTCTCAGCAGTTGTCCACTTTGCCAAACTTCCTTTTGCTTATCCATTCACAATACCTGCCAGCTACATCTTGTCTATCCTGAACTTGGCAAGCAAAGCCCCAGGGCATACCCCATTTAATCTAAAACTAGCCTTAGCATGATTAGACAACACCTGCCTTCTTTTAGCCTGTCACTGAAAAGTCATAGTATGTCTTAACTGAATGGTAAAGGGCATCTTAGAACTTGGAATAACTAAGTTCATGGTCTCTGGTGAAGAGTCCCTACCAGTATAACCAATTGTTTAACCTTCCCTGGTTGTTGTTGTTGTTGTTGTTGTTGTTGTTGTTTTTTACCTGTAAAATAAAGGATTAGGTTGGGTGATTTCTGAGTTCCTTTCCAACTTTAAATGTATGATCCTATGAATTTATCTTGAGTCTTAGCAGTGAACTATACTTTGGCTTCAAGACTTTAAGTGAATCTGATGCACTTTATTTAATGGTCTTTATCAGCTGCTTGGTGAAAAAAAATTCATTGCTCGATGATTGACCTACTGGTAAGCCTCCTTGAACCTGGCCTCGAGAATCCTTAGAACAAATACAATCTATCTCCAGGCCTGTCAACAAAGCGTATCCAGTACTTGTCAGAGCTCACATGCCACCAACATATCCTTTATCCTCTTTAGCAATTAGGTGGACTTGGAACTAGAAAGACCATGAATCCTGTCTCAGATGCTTAATTAACTAGGTAACCTTTCTCATCATTGGTTTCCTTCTCAATAAAATGGGGAGAATGACAGCTCCTCCAGCAACTAAGTACCAGACCTGGATTTAGGAGGACACATTTTTCTGAGGTCAAATCTGGCTTCAGATACTTAGTAGCTGTGTGGCCCTGGGCAATCACTGAATCCTGTTTGCCTCAGTTTCTATATCTGTAAAATGAATTTGAGAAGAAAAGAGCAAACCACTCCAGTATCTTGGCCAAGAGAACCCCAAAGGGGCTCATGAAGAGTGTCAGACATAACTGAATAACAATAACAACAGCTCCTACCTCATTGGGTTATTGTGGAGATCAAAAGAGATAACAAAGATAAAGTTCTTTGCAAACCTTAATAGCAATGTAAATGCTAGGTGTTACTGCTCCTGCTGTTACTACTACAGTTAGAGTCCAAGATGGCTTCCATACCCTAATGAGGCATTGAATAGGATTTTAATGTTTATATAAAACTTTAAGGTTTGCAAAATGCTTTTACTAATGTGATGTCATTTGATCTTTTCTAACAACTTTGTGAGTTAGGTGCTTCAGCTAGTGCTACATGAAAAGCCATCATATCAGAGGAATGTCCTTCCTTCCTTCCTTCCTTCCTTCCTTCCTTCCTTCC
>NW_025354867.1:0-1703 GCF_016433145.1 Gracilinanus agilis | reverse complement strand
TCTCTCTCTCTCTCTCTCTCTCCCTTCCCTCCTCCCTTTCTCCTTCTGTTTCTCTGAGCCTCTCCATCTGTCTCTTTGTCTTTCTATCCCTGTCTCTCTCTCTCTCTCATTCTGTCTCTGCCTCTCATTCTCTCTTCCCTTCCTTTCCTCCCTCTCTCCTTCTGTTTTTCTGTCTCTATGCCTCCCTCTCTTTTCCTCTCCCCCTTTCTCCCTCTCCTTCCCCAACTCTGTCCCTCTCTCTTTTCCTCTCCTCCCTTCCTAGCTTTCCTTTATTCTCCCTCTTTCCTTCCCTCCTCCCTCTCCCCCTCCTCTCCTTCCCTCCTCTCTCCCTCCTCTTTTTCTCCTTTATATTAACTTGCAATTTTCCCCAAGGTTTATTGCTTAATAAGCAAATACTAGAAACCAACTGGAAAAGAAGTAGTTTGAAAGACTTCAGAATAATAATAATAGTAACTGAAAAGTATTTAACACCTTACAACTGGCAAAGTGCTTAACATATTTCTTTGAGTCTTAATAACCCAGTGAAATGGATGCTTATAGGTATTTTAACTTCCATTTTGCAGATGAAGAAATTAAGGTTTAGAGAGGTTATATGACTGGTGGTGGTCATATAGTTTTGCTGAATGCAGATGTTCTCCCTATACAGTTCATTTCAACAAGTATTAAGAACTAAGTTCAATGAAATAAATTAATTATTGAGATTCACAAAGACTAGCTCTTGTCTTTCAGGAGCTTGTGATATGGAGATATGAGGTTAAGAAGGCTACATAAATAACCGACAAAACAAAATAGGATGCAAGGGGAAGATTCCAAGTGCTGTGAGAAATTTGAGGAGAGGGAGAACACTTTCAGCTGGCATCAGTGTGGAGGTGGCAGCCCAGTTGGGCCTTGAAGCAAAGGTGGTATTGGATATCATAGATTTAGAGATGGAAGGGAGGCCATCTGGTCCAACCCACTCGTTTTTATCTTTAGTCCCAGCCAGGTTAAGTGACAAGGCCAAGGTTACCCAGATAATAAGTGACAAAGGCAGGATATGAGTCAGGTCTTCTAGTTCTAAAGCCAGGGATATTTCCAATGTAGCAAAGTGTCTCAATTTGACAGGTGTAGGTAGAGAAAGGAGGCATGGGACATAGCATGTAAAGTAGACTGGGAAGAGATGGGGTAAGAGGAGAAAGGAAGATTGTGAGTTCCCCATTTTGACCAAAAAAAGGAGAATAGTGTGAGAGATACTTGGAAAGATAAATTGGAGCTAAAATTTAGAGGGTCTTGAATGCCAGGATAAGCAATCTACATAAAGGAAAAAAGACATCATATGATTCATATGTGTAGGTATATCTAGGAACAACCAGACATGTAGTACATGGTCTGTATTATTGCGTGTGTATATATCCATATGTGTAACTAGCACGTATATATATACACACACATACATATCACTGTGCATATATGTATCTCCAGTTAAACTCCATAAACAACTCTATATCTTGGATAAATTAACTTTTCAAGATTTATGGCACAGTACAAGCCTTTGTTTCATTATTCTGTCTCCATTTGGAAATTTTGTTATTCCATGAATATCTTTATGATATATAAATATAACATATAGATAATAGGTAGTATATAAATATTATAAATATAATGTTTTTATTTCATATACATATAGAATAAATATATTATATATAAATATACTATATGTTATATGT
>NW_025354866.1:0-4602 GCF_016433145.1 Gracilinanus agilis | reverse complement strand
TATTAATAATAAGAGCTAATATCTATATATAATACTTTAAGATTTGCCAAACCCTTAGGATATACCATGTTATATCTTTTCTTATTCTTCCAAAATGTGTAGGTGTTCTTATTACTCATATTTTATAGGTGAAAATAAAAACAGACCTTGAGACAAGCTAAATGGTTTATCCAGGATGACAAAGCTATTGTCTTTACAGGATTAGGATTAGAATTAACAATTTCCTATCTCCTACTCCAATATACTTTTCATTTCAATGTTCTCTAGAAAGTACAACCTTGCTGCTCTAAATCATAATTTTGTTATTGTTGTTATTCAGTCACTTCTGACGCTGCATGACCTAATTCAAGAGTAGTTTGTCATTTCCTTCTCCAGCTCATTTTACAGATGAGCAAACAGAGGCAAACCTAGATATGTGTCTTTTCTAGTATCTCAGTACTAGGCAGGATTTGAGACCAGATTTGAACTGAGGTCACTCCAGACCTGACATTCCATCCTTACTGATCACCCACCTGGCCATAGGAAAATAGATTCCAAGTTGGAAAGGACCTCAACATCCATATAGTCTGACTTTCTTACTTTACTAGTAAGGAAACTTATCCTTATAAGTGACTTCAGGTTTCAAGTAGGAAAGATAAAAATGCACATTATTGAGGGTTGTAAATAGGTTATGTAACAACAATTGAATACATTTGCTGTCTTCATTGTTTGAGTTAACTATATAGTCCTCAAGTCTTTTTTCTCTAACATTCTAAGAGCAGACATTAAGCTATTTTGAACTATTTATTGAGGTTATGTTACTTTAATTTCCAAAGTTCTTCTTTCCCTAAAGATCCATTACTTGTAACAGTTAATTAACCAATGCCATCTAAATATGGTAGAATATACAGTGTTCAATGCTAGCATAGTCATCCATCTCTGCCAAGAAAGGAAGGAGGTTCTTCCTTCACAGCTGATGTTAATCTTTACCAATCCAAATTGTTTAGAATTTTTTCTTGTTTTTTCCACTTAGATTGTTGCAATTATTGTTTATGTTATAATTCTTGGTTCTATTTAGTTGAATGATCAGCACCCTTTCAATGAAAAGAATATTCTTTGGCTCTTTTCTGATATGTAATTTCAAAGATCAAAAAGCTCCATATTTTAGTATTTAATATTATATGTAATATACTTAATACAATGATATACTTAATAGCATATTAATATAGTTAATCCCACTATTTTATAATATGATTTTGTATATATATATGTATTATGTATACATATATGTACCTCATAGTCATTTCCTGATTAAATCATTGAAGTAAATGGGAAAGGAGTTGTTCTCTGTAATAAATTAAAACCCACAAATAGAGGTGACCTATTCCTCTCATATATATAGTATTCTACTCTGATAGTCCTCTTTTTAAAAAATAAGAGCTTATATTTCTTCATTTTTACTCTGGACCCAAACTTGGAATTACAGTTATATAGAAAAACAGATAGATAGAAAGATAGATACATACATGCATGTATGCATGCACACACATATATACATATAAACATGCATATATACATGTTAAAAATTTACCATCAGTGTAGTAGCTGTCCTTAATGCTGTTCTCATTTCCATTGAAAATGTTCAACAATATTGCTGAAAACATCAATCTAAAAACATGGGAAAAATTACACAGTCATGTTTCACTCAATAGGTGACAATAGATGTATGAAAGCATTGTCCATTCTCCAAACCTGTATGAGAATGCCATCATGGAGCTCTCACATAATATTGATTAACTTTTCTGGTCAACTGAATTTCCCAATAATTTTCTATAAGTTCTTATAACTAAAAAACTCAAAACCCTTGATCAGATCAATGACTGTCCTATACAGACATCTGTTCTTTCTGGAATTACTCATAGAGTTCTCAATCAGCAAATGCCATGTCCACAGTCCCTCAAGTCTTTCTGAAGTCACACTGTCTTTCTAGGGTAGAAGACCATCTTCCAGGTGAAGGCTCAGCCTATTAAGGAGAACTCTGGCAAGAATCTTACCAGCAATGACTAAGAGAGAGACATATATCCCCACTGTGATTGTCACAGGACAACCTCTTCCCTTTTTTTGTGGCATAGATGATAAAGTTGATGTACAAATTGCCAAAGCTATTGTGTTTGGGAGAGTGAAGGGAAGAAGAGGTTTTAGGGAGAAAAAAGGTATTAAGCTGCCTATCAAACTGAAAGTTGACAGAATCAAAGTGCTGACCTTGTTGTGTGCCTGAGAAACCTGGAAAATATACCAGAGCTCTGCCAGGAAATTTGAATTGTCTTAGGAAAATTCTGAAGATCCACTTACCAGACACTGAGATCCTTTCTTGAGCTGACTGCCAAGCAATCAGGCTCTACTGCAGAGAGTGCTTCTTGGATGGGCTGGCAATAATATCCAAATATTAAACATACATTTGCCTAAAAGAATATTTTAAGGAAAACTCATACAAGGCAAGTGTTCACATGGAGGTTGGAAGAAGGGAGACAGGGACACTCTGATGGTCTCTCTAAAGATTTCTGGTCTCTATTGTGAGACTTGGAAGAGACTGGCACAGGACTATCCCTCATAGTATGCCTATATCACCATGCTATATGAGCAAAGCAGACCTTCAGTGACTCAAAAGAAATGTGAGATGCACAGATTTTGATTCAACTCCATCTCAAATGTTTACATAGGCTGTTTGTGCCAGACCCATGGCAGAGCCTTCTGATCTTATATTGGCCTGATCATCCACAGTACACTGACCCCAATATAAGGATGTCATTTTGGTTCTCTTTGAGTATGAAGGACAAAGCAACAAAGCAACCAAACACCATGTATACATACGTTGGAGAGAGAGAGAGAGAGAAATAGAGAGAGGAAAGAGAAAGAGAGAGAAGGAAAGGAGAGAGGAGAAAGAACAATGATTAAATTCTTTTTAAAAAATAAATAACTCTTACCTTCTTAGAATCAATAATAAATATTTGTTCTGGGACAGAAGAGCAGTAAGGATAGACCACCCAGAGTCACACGGCTAGGAAATATCTGAGGTCTGATCTGAACCCAGGATCACCTGTCTCCAAGTCTGGCTCCCTATTCACAAGCCATCAAGTTGCCCCTTAATGCTTCTCATGAGAAGAGCCCAGTGCTATGCCCTGGGGATATAGACCCAAGCAAAGGATATAGTGGACACCATAAAGGAGTTTCCATTATAACACAAGGAAACAACATAAAAATAGGGCAAGGGGGTGGGGGGAAATATATCAAAGAATCAGCCAAAAACGTGCTCCAGAGGCTTCCCTCTCCCCCAAGATGAAGCAAAAATTAACCTAAAAGAGTCTCAGTTTCTCTTAAAGAAGTGGGAGTGATTGATTCCAGTAGAGGCTGCATGGTGTATTTCAGATTTTGACCTTCATTTTAATATTTGAAGATTTTTTTCAGATCATGTTTTCATGACATCCCAACCTCAAACCACAGTTTAGCTAACTAATGTTTCTCTTCATCTTCCTCACGAATAGAAGCCAAAGCTATGAATGAACTATCAAGTTCATAATGGCCAATTTTCCATTTGCCTACCCACAGTCACTGGGCTGCCAATGCTTAGCTCATTACTTTGTAAATTGTTTGAGATACCTTGGGTAAAAGAGCAGTATATAAGCCAAAATGTTATTTCCTTCATTAGCATTCTCTTCTCTTCAGTGCTTATTTGCATGCGTTTCATGCTCTACTGTTCTTTACAATAAGATTAAATTTGAAAAATATGTAAATAAAAGTGAAATTTGAAATGACTTACTTTATGTTTATAAGTCATTTCATTTGGTCACATGTGAAAAGGCATAAGAAATAAATGTGATATTTAACTGAATGCATTGTTTGTTTTCCTTCTATGTAAACCATTCTATTGAGTGTGCTTTGTTGCATACAATGATTTTTTCTCCATAATCTGTGGTCTTAAGTAGCATCATTTTTACTAGTTTTTATTTTATTGCAAATGTGCTCAGCAATATGCTCAAGGTACCTTTCATCTACAGGTCACAGATGCTCTGAGGCTCTCTAAACAAACTCCAAAATAGATCTGGTGTTCTTTTAGCATGAATTGCTACTGGAAAGTTAAAAATAATTTTGAAAGTATTTCAAAATTTAAAAGCTTCACAGTTGCTTATAAAACCAATGTAAATTTGTGTCTACAGTTGTCTGAATGCTGTGCATACACCACACATTAATTTTACACACTCTCATTATTTTTAATAGCAGGAGCAGCTAGATAAATCAAGAATGTATCAAAAGGGCAGACAATTACCTCTTTGTTAAGAGAATATTGCATGTGTGGGCACAGTAAAGAATTTATAACCATTTCAAAACTTGGGGCATTTATTTTCCTGCTATTATAAACTTGAAAGTGAAATAACTTTTAATCATCACATAATTCTACAGTTATTCATGAATTAGGAACTGGCCTACACTTGACTTCGGTTGCTTAAAAATAATTTAGAAGCTGTTGTTCTACAAACTCTAAAAAATATATTTACATGACAAATATATTTAAAAATCTTCCTGACTCAATACACCCCTTTCCCTTACTTTAACAGAGAATAAATA
>NW_025354865.1:0-2338 GCF_016433145.1 Gracilinanus agilis | reverse complement strand
TAATGTATTATAGCATTATAATACACACATATATATAGTAAACCCTTACCTTCTTAGAATTAATACTGTGTATTGATTCCAAAGCAGAGAATGATAAGAGCTAAGCAATGGGGGTTAAGTGACTTGCCCAGGGTCACACAGCTTAGGAGTGTCTGAGGTCAGATTTGAACCTCAGACCTCCCATCTCTAGGCCTGGCTTTCAATCCACTGAGCTACCCAGCTGCCCCCCCCCAACCATTATATCCTTCAATAACTCAGACTGGTAGAAACATGATTGCTCTGAACAGGAAGGCAAGGTTCCATGTTTGAGGTTATTTTTGTTTAACATAATCCTTGAACAGCTATCATTCTTAGAAGAAAACACAGGGCCTCTGAGTGGCAGGGAATAGTGCCATGCTTTATTCCACTTCTGCATCCACCACCAGCACAAAAATGTTAGTTTTTTGACCCTTCCATCCCACGTTCCTCAGACTGCCCAGAGAGCTGATTTTCAGAGCATCCTTGGCATGAAGGCTCACAAAGCTGAGGATTCAGAGCAGACAAAGCCCTAGTACTTAGGAGACACCAGCATCTCACAACTCTGGAGGGGTTGGAGCTCACTTAACACCTGTGTCCCCACTATCCTGCCTGGAAGCCTAGAAACCAACCGACACCGATTATTCTGACACTGCCAACTAGTGTGCCAGGTAGCATGCCCTTCCTTCTCTCTCGGCCTCCGTTTTCCAGTTTCCGTGATCTTTTCCAGCGCTCACAGATTTCCCATGCATTGGTCTCAGCTTTCTAATTCAGCCCTGGTGACCTCAGGGTTGACACTTAGATTTTGTTCTTCTTTGAAAGGTTAGAAGCCTGCTTCCAGAGTTCCCATCTTGTCTGACCACTATCATTTTAGAGAATCTTAGAGAGGGCAAGGTCTTGCCTAAGATCACAAAGCTAGTTAAATGCTTCCAGTTCCTAATTTCGTACTTTCCCGTGACCCTCTCAGACCGATTCCCTTCTAACCACTCACTCTACAGGGTGTTAATTCCTCTACCCCACATTTCAAACCCCACTCTGGTTCCTCGTCTAAGAATCCAATAAGAAACACTATTATATAATTACAAGGCCAGAAATTCTTTCTCTGGGTTTTTCTAGAGCTTGATGGATTTCATTTGTATAATCACAACTAAACTGTAAAAGCAAAAGGCAGAATTGCTCTCCTGCTAATATGCCAAATGTAGAAATAGTCAAGTATCTAATTATCCTAATAGACTACACAGAGCTAACAACTGGCAAATATTTTCCACTGTCATACATTGTGTACCAAATGATTAATATAGCCAGTTCTTATAATCAAAATCATCATCATAATAACTCATTTAAAGTTTGCAAAGCAACACTATGAGGAAAAGCACCTAAGTAATTATCTCTAAGTGTTATTGTCTATTATTAGCTAACTATAATTATGGATGAGGAAAATGAGGCTTGGAAGGCTAAATTTCTTGTTAGAGCCACGAAGCAAATGGGTATCTCAGAACTAGAATTGGAAGCCAAGCCTCTCCTTACTATGAACCTCACAAATCTCTGCTATGACATGCGACCTCCCCACTGTGTGAAAGATGGGATGTTAGAAGTCAGTAGTGTATTCTCTATGACATCTGCCGAATAGAAACTGGAAAATCCCACCATTTCTGAAGATGTCTCCAAATACCCAGTTATTTCATGTCACTTAGACAAAGAATCCAGATACTTCACTAACTTTTTATGTTCTGCTTTTACATGGATTTTTGATGCCATGTACACATGTGCCAGTTTTCCAAGGAGGTCACAGAGTTTTGCACTGTTTTCTCCAAAGAGATGGTCATTCAGAGACTATCTCAGAGCTACTTTATCTCCAAACAGCCTAGAGATGGAAAGTCCTAGGTTCAAATCTGCCTTCAGACACTTCCCAGCTGTGTGATCCTGGGGAAATCACTTAACCCCCCACTGCCTAGCCCTTACTACTCCTCTGCCTTGGAACCAATACACAGTATTCTGAATTGGAAGGTAAAGGTTTAAAAAAAAGATTTGGGCAATGTCACAGAGCCAGTATATAGCAGCGTCAGGGTTTGAATTCAGGTCCTCCTGACACATAGACCAGCTATCTTTGTCTCTGTCTCTCTGTCTTTGTGCGTATCACCCTGTCTTCATTGTCTTCTCCCTCTCTCCACTGCTCACTCTCTCTCTCTCTCTATCTCTCTCTCTCTATCTCTCTTTCTTTCTCTCTCTCTCTTTTCTCTCTCTCTCTCTCCCTCTCTCCTACTTTCTCTCTCTCTCTTTTTTTCTCTCTCTCTCCCTCTCTCCTCTCTTCTCTCTCTCTCTC
>NW_025354864.1:0-3139 GCF_016433145.1 Gracilinanus agilis | reverse complement strand
ATATATATATATATATAAAAGGAGGGACTTGCAATAATTTGCCTCTAAGGTCCTTAAATGCTCTAAATCTCTCATGCTACAAATTTTACTTTTTGGCTAGGTTTTCACAGGTGGTTTATGTTAGATGTTAATCAATCAAGATAATTTGAAAGTAAAGTATGAGCCATCATCAAAATCCTGGATTAATTAGTGTGTTTTGCTGGTGGTTCGTTACATTTCTATCAATAAATAACAATGACTTTTTTAATTATAGACCAACACAAGTCAGTGGAGGAATACCTTTCTCTTCATTGTGAATAGCTCCCCCTTTTTCTAGTGATGTATGATGCAAAAGAGAGACTGTATAAGACCAGGGCAAATTACTGACCTATGGTAGATGTGCCCTGAGTGCACCAGCTTAAATTCAACTCAGCGAGAGAGTAACTGGCATTCCAGTATTTATGAGTTATTGAGAAACTGGCATGAAATGGTGTGTTGCCTTGGTACATTAGGATCCAGACAAGCTGTATGTCAAGTAAGCCTCTATTACCAATTGCTGTTTTTCTCTTTTCTTTTGGAGACTTAGAGACAAAGCCTTAGTGAAAAAGATTAAACTGCTCTTTCAACCTGAGAGGTCCCTTTAGGGCAGAGCTAAGGGACACTAATAATCAAGATAAACCATTGAGGACATATCTTTATTAGATAGAGGACTTCAGTTTCCTGATCTATCTCTCCTTACATCATTCATTATTGCTGAAAGTTACATAGAGAATACTCAGGAAGCTAAATGGAAAACCAAGGAAAGGAAAGAGGTTTGTGGGTGCTCAGATTTCTTTGGACAAATTTCACTGGGACTAAAGTCCCCATTTTAAGATAAGGACAGTAATATTTCCTGTAGAACGGGAGAGAAAGAAAGTGAATCTTCCAGAAAAGACTTCAGGTCTCTGGAGGACAAGAAGCAAGAGATGTGTTGTGAAATTATGCTGTTCATATTGCCCGAGATCTGAAAAGTCTGTATTCCTCATAAGCAATCAGATATTATACCATGTTATTGTAACTGGAGCATTCATTGAAACTATTACAGAGAAGTATTGATTTGTAGCTGATAATCATAATGAGGATAGCATGGCAGTATGATGTAGTGAAATGGCAGCCATCCTTGGAGTCAGGAATTTTGGATTTGATTCCTACCCATGACACAATAAGATTTGTGATCCTTAGCAAATCATTTAACCTCTGAAGACTACAACCAATTTTCCATTGCTATAAGTTGTGAAGAAGTAGCTGATCTGAATTGGCAAAGAGTTTTCTAATTTTAAGTTCTCTACACCAATAGAATCACAAAGCTGTTCCCCAAATGGTGTATAGTGGGGGGAAGAAATCATATAGAGTAGTAGGGCTTCATGGATAGAGAGCAGGACTTAGGGTTAGGAAGACCTAGTTTAAATGCAGTTCTTGACTTCTATATGTGTTACCAGAGGCAAACCATTCATAGTTTTAGGAAACTCCAATTCTAAGGTTCTAGAAGACATTAGAGATTCTTGGAGCCTTGAGCTCATCATAGGATCATAGCTTTATGGCAGTGATTCCCAAAGCGGGCGCCACCGCCCCCTGGTGGGTGCTGCAGCATTCCAGGAGAGCAGTGATGGCCACAGGTGCATTTATCTTTCCTATTAATTGCTATTAAAAGTAAAAAACTTAATTTCCAGAGGTGCTAAGTAATATTTTTTTCTGGAAAGTAGGTGGTATGCCAAAAAAGTTTGGGAACCACTGCTTTATGGTAAGAGAAAAACCTAGAACTTGAATAGTCTGCCCCTATCCCTTTTTTCAGAGAGGAAACAGGCTCAGAATAGTTTAGTGACTTTCCCAAGCTCTCACCTATTGTAAGAGGCATTGCCAGGTACCTTTGTCCTTAAATCTGATGCTCTTCCATTGTGACATTCTACCTCTTTTTTCAAAGTGGCCACATTTAGAATATATGGTGGGTTTATGTGTGAGCACTTGTACTTGTGATTTTATACTACAATGACAGGAACTAATGGAACATAATCGGTTCAAGCTATTTCATTTGCCAACCCTTGTCTATAATACCCTAAGCATGTCTTTATGGGACTGGGAATGCACACAATAGGGGAGAGACCCAGAACCTACAGAGTAATGATCTAGAGATTGCTAATCACATTGACTGAATCTTTTGGTCTGGCTGATTCTGTCACGGGGGTATAGAGGCTGTCAGATCATGTTAGCTGGATTGGCACTTCCCAATGAAACACATTGACTCCTAGACCATCACTTACTAAAGACATGATTGCTGTCTACAAAAATTTGGAGAACTATCAGTAAGAAGAAGGATTTGGCTGGTTTTATGTTGCTTCAGAGGCCATGACTAAAACTGATGGATTGAAGTTCCAGGGAGGCAGTCTCCGTTCAATATTTGGTAGAAGTGGTCTTTAGGGCAATCTGCAGAAGGGGAACACGCTTTCCTCTGAGGTTGTAGTTTCATATCTCTGTAACCAGCCAAGGAGAGGCTGGAATGTTTTTCAAAGGAGTAAGTACAATGTGAGCTCCTTGAAGGCAGGAGTTTTCTGTTAGTTTTTCTAAAGCTTTGCACAAAGCCTTGTACCTACTAGGCAATTAATAGCTGCTTATTTGATTGAAGCCATAGAAGGGCTATTTGCTTTGGGTGGAAGATTGGATTAAATAGTCTCTAAATTTTCTAGGACCTGGGATTAGTATTGCAGTTCACTGCCAGTTTTGGGAGGACATATTGACATCTTACTCCATCTCAGGTAAGATACTTATATATCTTTTAAAGAAACAATCTCAATAATCCACCCATAAACATATATTAATCATTTATTCTATGCTAGGTGCTGTTCTAGGTGCTGAAATCACAAAGACAAAAGCGAAAATAGTCCTTGCCTTCAAGTGTACATTGGGGTTACAATACACATGTATATGTGCATAAATGTATGTTGATACACATGTACATATGTGTGTTTTAACCCCAATTTATACTGTAAGATCCTTGAAGGCAAGGATTTTCCTTTCTGACTATTTTTACATATACCTCCTCACATATGTATTATATATATATCATATATATATGCATTATATATGTATTATATAATTTAAGGGAAACAATATATATTATATATTA
>NW_025354863.1:0-8656 GCF_016433145.1 Gracilinanus agilis | reverse complement strand
GATGCCGCCTCAGTCTGGTGTGGAAACCGCGCGGAGGGGACGCGAGAGAGAGCGGCAGCGGCGGCGATAGCTGCTGCTTCGAGGGTGTCCTTCTTTTCTGCTCCCGCGAGGCCATGGCCAAAGTTTCTGTTCTGAACGTGTCGGTGCTGGAGAACCCGAGCCCTTTCCACAGCCCCTTCCAGTTCGAGATCAGCTTCGAGTGCAGCGAGGCCTTGGCCGATGGTGAGCACCGGCCTTTCCCCTCCCCCACGCCTCCCTCCTCCGCGGGATGTCTCAGCTTCCCTCCATCCCCCGCGCGTTCTTGGCGGAGGGGACTTTTTCGTGCTGACTCCCTCGAATAGGGCTTCCTCCCCGCCCCTGTGGGATCCTAAAGCTGCCCTGTAATAACCACTCCTCACCTTAATAAAGTGCTCTATGTTCTCTTAGTCTAGTAGAATATAAACGTCCTGAGGACAGGAGCCGTCTCTTTCTGATATTGAGTTCCCATCACCCGGTCTGAGTGATCGGCGCTTAGTTCTGTATGTGTTGGCAAATTCTTAGATCGCATAACCGTACGCAAGGCATTTTAACCTTTTGAGCCATAGATTTCTCCTCTGGACACCTGAGATGATAGCGCCCACCTCCTTGGGTGATTGTGAAGATCCAAGGAGATAACTAATGCCAAGCTCTTTGCAAGCTTTGCTCGAAAACGAACAATGGACAGGCAATTGAAATGTGAGCTTTCGGGGCCACTGATGCCCCATCTATCTCTGAGCAGTACCACAAAGGATTTTTCTCATAGAAGCCCTATGGAGTAAGCTGTATATACCTATTTTCCTGCATATTACTGCTTTATTATATTCTTCCCATCTTCCAACTCCTAATAGGTTATTTCTGTTACTCTTTCATTAATTTGTTACCTTTTTCCTTCTATTAGAATATAATACTATGCGATATCTTCCTCTTCGATAATGCCTCTCAAGTGTGCCTGACTTTTCTTGCTAGATAGTGGTTCCTAAATGCCCTAATGCATAGAAAAATTCTAACTCCTGCACTGTACATTGTTACCTGACTTGTTCCTAAAGGCCCATTCCTTCTACTCTGCTAAAGTAGCAATAATGTTTACACATGCACATTTATATAGTGCTTTGAAAGTTTGCATAGAACATTATATATAGCTCTCCAAAAATGTACTTGTAGAAGAGGGACATGTGTGGAGTGAGGAAGAAAGATATTATTTAAAACAAGTACTTGGTCTACTCTAACCCTTCATCTCCCATTGATGTGTTTTTTTAAATGGTCTCATTCAACAAAAGAACATAAAAGTCAACATTATTCTCATTTCCCAGATGAGATGGCTGAGATATAAAGAGTAAAGTTTTCTCTTTTGAGAAAAGGTGCTCCATACATGGAACAAACAAAATGGCTAAGATTTGTATTTCAATTCTCTAGGAATGGCTTCCATTTGCTACATTTATTAGACTATCCCTTTGCCTGTGGAGTTGGTAGAAGTGCAACAATAAAGAAGGATGTAGAAAGAGAACTTAAAATCCAGGTATTTTAACCACTAGCAATATAATCTTTGCCACTTGGATTAATTTACTTTGAGAGGGCCACACACTGTTCATCTAGGCCTTTATGTATAACACCTTAGAACAGTGATGGGCACACTTTTTTAAAGAGGGGGCCAAAGGAAAGGAAATGCTCATCTGTCAGTCTGTTTCTAAGGCAACTCTTTCGAAGTTTCATTGTATTGTATCCCACTCATTGTATTCATCAGATTGGGAATAATGTCCTGCTGCCAGACAGAACATTTCAGGGGGCCACATCTAGCCCTCTAGCTGTAGTTTGCCCATCACTGCTTTAGAATAAACTGTTTGGAACCAGTAGTATGAAGAACTCTCAATCTTAGATCACATGGCTAAATGGAAGAATAGTTACTAGAATATTATCTCCCTGCTCCTGACCCAGTGTTCTTCATTCTTGTCATACTCCTGAAGTAGGAACAATATTACCATTCTTCTCTAGGTTGAGAATTGGAACTCTATAATAATTCCATACCTGAGTCTATTAGTGACTTGGTCACCTGGGAGATTTGCATTTTTCTTTTGAAAAATTCCTTTTTGCTGCCTTTTGCATAGAATTCTTGAGGCTAGAGAGGAGGGTATGCTATTTTTCAAAGTTGCTAAATAAAGCAGCTTGCCAGTTATAAAATCCAAGAAGTCATATAACAAATTCCCTCTGTTAGCTGGTCCTTCTTCCCTGACATAAAGTATTTTTCACTTTTCACTCAACCCTTCTAATATTCTATAAAGTAACTAAAAATAGCTAAAGTAACTTATTTTAGAAATTGAACAGGTCACTTTGTTTTTGGAACATGATTCTTCTGAAAAAGGCAATAATTGTAAGCCAGCAAGTTCAGCAAGAACCCAGGTGTTCTGATCTACTTTGCTCTAATACTCCCAAAATTTAGCTTTGTCTCACTGGATCTAACTAGATTCACAAATAGAGACTACTTCTAGAGCACAGGTTCTTAATTTGGGGTCTCTGAACTTGGGTTTTTGTTTTTAATTTTGATGACTATTTCAATAAAATCTGTTTCCTTTGTCAAACTATGTATTTTGTGCATTTACATAATATACATTTATATATATACACTATTTTATGTCTGTAAAGACACAAAAATTAAGAACCCCTGCTCTAACCTGAGATTAAATCAGAGAGGTAAAAAAGCAAATAGCTACTATAAGAATGAAGGTCTTGGTGTTCTAGAAGAACCTTAGCAAGAAATTATCTGGCATACATTTGCCTAATATCAGAAGCTCTTTTCTTCCAAAGTAATCACATTCTGTGAAATCATGACTTATGAAATTTTCTCAGGCATTTTGAGTCTAGGGTTGTAACTTGAAAGGATCTAAAATGTTTTTAGGTTTAGTTGCCTAATCCCTCTGCATGCTATAACTTTGTCCTGGATATACTTGGAAGTCAAGAAAGCTGCCTTTGTTGGCAGTCATTCACAGGAGATAATTGACTTATCAAATAGTTGTGGTTCATTTCTCTTGAATTTACTTGTTTAACTGAGTGAAAGGAAGGAGGCACCGTTAGTATATTAGAGATCTGGGCTTTATGTGTCAAGCATGTGAGCCCTGCTTCTATTATGTTGGTCTCAAGTTCTGCATGATTATCCATAAATGTGTATGATGATTCTTGTTGCCTAGATTTGATTGGTTTGGGGACTAGCTAACTCTTTGAGCAGCCTCATCTCCCTTTTCTGGCAGAATCTTTTGCTAGGCCTGAGCCAGTGATCCTGCCCCAGTTGTGAAAGGAATTACTCTGTGGCACTGATCCCTCTGTGTGAAAGAGGATGTTACTGGCTGCCCTGTGATGCAGCAGGCAGGTCCCTAAATGACACCAGGCTCCTGTTCTTTGCATACCTCAGCCATGACCTGGGCCTTAATTCATCTTTGGTCATCCCATTCATCCTCACAAGCTCCCTTGAAAGGCAGATACTTTATAGAGGAGAACAGATATTTTCAAGGTTACTTGGAAAGCTAGAATTTAACACCAGATCACAGTTTTAGAACTGGAAGAGATAACAGAAACCAACAACTAGTCCACCTTTGTCCACCCCTTTCATTTTACAGATGATGAAAAGGAAATCCAGAGAGGTTGTGACTTGTCCAAGACCCATACAGCAAGTAGAACAATTAGGCTTCAGGCCTGGACCTTCTGATTCCATATCCAGATCACTTTCCCCTGTACTATGGGAGACATATCATCAGTTAGATTCCAGGGCCAATTGCTAATATTCAAGCTATATATCTCTATACTTAAAAAGTGGTGTTTTTGGTAAAAAGCAAATTTAAATGTTTGAATGGTATGTATGTTAAGTCTTATTTCCATCACAACATCTTTTATGTCCATTTCCTCTATCCACTTGAATAGCCACTATCTTATTTCAAATCCTCTTCACTTCTTCCTGGATCATTGAAACAGCTTCCTAATTGTTATCTTTGCCTCATGTCTCTCCCTACCTACTATAGGCTACTCAGGATACAATTACTACAGTGATTTTCTTAAAGATCCAGTCTGACCTTTTCACTCTCAACTTGTAAAAGTGAAATTTCAAAGGTGGATGTGAGAGAGCGCATTTCAAATTTAGGAGGCAACCTGTGTCATGCTGAGGGGAGTAAGCTCTAGTAGTTCCCTATTACTCCTAGGATCAAATTTGTGAACTCTGCTAGGTGTTTAAAACTCTTCACAACCTTGCCCCTTCCTATCTTCTTAGTGTTCATATAAGTACTATCTTAGAGACAGCTAGGCAATATAGTTAAAGTGTTGGACTTGGTATTAGGAAGATGTTTACTAGCTCATTGAATGTCCCTCAGCTTCTTTCTCCTGTAAAATGGGAAAAGAATAGTATCTACCTTAGAGTTGTTGTGAGAATCAAATGTGATGTGTATAAAGTGCTCTACAAACCTTAAAGCTATCTATAAGTGCTAGCTCTAATTCTTTACACATACATGTGCACTCAAAGCCTACCTTCCAGCCATGCTTGCCTACATACTGCCTCTTATATATGACACTACATTTGCTTGCCTTTACACAAATTGTCCCTCATTCCTAGAATGTTGCCCTTTTCCACCTGTGCCTCTGAAAATCCCAAGTCACCATCTGCATAAGGTTTTTCCTGGTATTCCTTCCAGCATCTAGTGCCTTCCCCTTTCATTGTTATTTTGTATGTATTTTTTGCATATTTGTTCATTGTTAAGGTAGGGACTCTCACTTTTGTCTTTGTATCAAAGGTCTGGCACATGGTAGGCAGTGGATATTGCTTAACTGATTTATATTAGAAGATATCTCCCTGCCTTTCCACCTTCATGAGATTTTGACATTCTTCTTTTCCTTTTCAGACCTAGAATGGAAAATAATTTATGTGGGTTCAGCAGAGAGTGAGGAGTTTGACCAGATATTAGACTCAGTGCTGGTAGGGCCAGTCCCAGCAGGGCGACACATGTTTGTCTTTCAGGTAAGAGATTAGCAATTAGTAGCACTAAACTGAGGAAATTTCCCCTTTTTGCCCCTAACACATGCTGAAGCATAGAATCTGTTTTGCTCCCTTAGGCAGATGCCCCTAATGCCTCCCTAATCCCAGAAACTGATGCAGTGGGTGTAACTGTGGTCCTCATAACCTGCACTTACCATGGGCAGGAGTTCATCCGAGTTGGCTACTATGTCAACAATGAATATACCAACCCTGAGCTTCGGGAGAACCCACCCCTGAAACCAGACTTCTCTCAGGTAAGTTGATTTTCTAACTCAGAGGGGCCTGGCTCCTTCTGTTCTGGTTAATGCTTTTTAAAAACAGGACACGGGAGGTCCTAGGTTCAAATGTGGCCTCGACACTTCCTAGCTGTGTGATCCTAGGCAAGTCACTTAACCCCATTACCTAGTCCTTGCCATTCTTCTGCCTTGGAACCAATGTACAGTATTAATTCCAAGAGAGAAGGTAAGGGTTTTAAAAAAAAAAAAAAGGACAGGAAAATTGAAGAATCATCTAATGTCTTTCCTGGACAGTATTTTAAAGAACCATATTAGCCAAACCTCTCATTTAAGTGACTTAAGGATATGAGTTTCTTTCCAAAGCACATCAGTTGTTCATGTCCTAAATATATGCCTAGCCTTCTGACCAGTAAAAGGGAAGGAAAGTTCCAATAGGGTTTTACTTGCTGTGCTGGAATCATCATTAACAAGTATCACCCTTTCTAGAATCCCAGCATTGAACAAATGATATGCCAGAGCCAGGCTGACCTGAGACGAAGTTTAGGAGAAGGAAAATTCCAGTCTGATCCTATCACTGTTTTTTTCAAGTTCATTGTCCCTGGATATACCCTTTGAGGGAAGGGAGAAATGAGGCATAGAGAAAATAGCAACAAAGAGGCAGTTCTCTGCTGTATGAATTTTGATGAGACTCACTTTTTCTGTCCTAGCTCCAGCGAAACATCTTGGCTTCTAATCCCCGGGTGACTCGATTCCATATCAACTGGGACAGTACCACAGATAAATTGGAGGACATTGAAAACCAAGATCCTGTCTTAAGCCTGGGGCTTCCTTTGAGTTGTCCCCCAACCAAAGGGCTAGATCTTCCAGACTGTGCCCCCAGCATCATACCTGAAAATTCCATGGACTGCATCTAAATAGGAAAAAAATGAGGCCGAGGCCGTCTGATGGACCTGGATCTCTACCAAGTGAATGCTTTTGCCCTACCTTCTGGAAAATTTTTGGGGAAAGCCTAGAGGACTTAGGTTGGGGTTCCAAGCTATACCGATAAGCCAGTTCAACTGGTCCTTGTGGAAAGAAAAACCTATCGTTGGTATGTCCATTAGTTGAACACAGAGACTCTACCTGTTTTCTTACAGGTTTGCAGAGCAGATGGTACTTTTGCTCTTCACTTATGAATTCTGCCTTCTCTCCTGGCCCTTTGGCCTTTTGGGGTACTATGGCTCTGCAGAGATATTCAGTCTGTGGGTGGGTTTTTCTTGTTTTGTTTTCGGCTGCTTATGGGCTTCCTGACCTATAATTGGAGATCATCCTACCCTTCCCCCTTGTGTTGTGTTATTTCCTTAGTTTCTTCACCTCCCCAACCATCTTCAATCAGTGATTTGCCTTAGCTTTCTGGAGTTACCAATTAATAATCTTGGTAGGATTTGGGCTCCAGCAGTTTTGATGAGTGGCTATTGCTATGTTGATTGTCACTATTTCTCCAGCTAGATTTTTGATTCCTGCTTCCATTTTGCCAACTCCTGGAAAGGCCCATTCTCTTAGGTGCCAAGAATGGGGTTTTGAGGGATTATTTAAAAATGAGGCCATTCTCTTCCTTTTATTAATGGCATCCCAACCCAAGCATGACTCATTGCTCTCCGATCTTGGCCAGATCAGAGGATATGATCAGGAACTAAACAACTGATTTTTCTGGGCAAGAATAACTGAAACATGCTCACTGTAAATCTTCCCCACTCCCTCTTTAACTCTAGGAGTTAATTTCAGAAGGCTGCACTTAACCTTTTCTGGGGCCATGTTATCTCTCAGGCTATGGGAGGGTAGGGTGGTTCTTATGTTTTGGAGACAAAGGAAAAGAGGGCACTATGCACATGGAAGCATCCCTTAGCTGTCAAATCTTTTCCTCTGATCTGTCCTTTGTCTCTGTGGCTACTGTTGCATATGCAATTTGTATATTAAAAGTTTTATATTAAAAGTTATGGTTATTGGAGAAATAAAAAGCACTTAGGCTGGACTGTGATTTTTTTTTCCCCTCACGCTACAAAACATCAACCAACCCTTTTGAAAAACTGGTGCTAAGCCTTTGGAGATAAGAGAATGTGGAGGGAAATAATAAAGGCTATATTTCCCATTCAAATAAAAGCCTCTTTTCTCTCAATTCCAACTTGTTTTCTCTGCTAAAACTAGTGAATTTTTTTTACACAGAATAACAGCTCCTTATTCAATAATTATTTAAAATCTGCTTTCAGGAAGAGTCTTTAAGATGGGTGTGTTTTCTGTCAATTTACGATGGCACAGTTCTTGGGCTTTGAACAGCAGGGATTTTAGTTATGTAGTGGGTTCACTCTTAGTACTGTTAACTGATCTCCTTAGAAACAAGGTAGTTACAGGCAATGTACTTGTGTTTTCTTCTCTGGCTGGAAGGCAGAAGTAAGCAGGAATGGGGCTGAGTTTATTTTACAAGCAGAGATGAGCTGGGCTCGGCTCATGCAAGTTTTAAAACCTGCTAATAAACGTGAGATTACCCTTTCCCTATTGTTACAGCACTTTGCTATTTGAAAAATGTTTTACTTTCATCAAACCTCGGTAGATAAGAAATACCAAAGTCAAGAACTCAGATCTCTTGACTCCCAGGTTCCTTGCTCTTTCCATTTAGCTATTGTCTTTCTATGATACTTGCCGTCTTGCAATTGTTAATTCACAGTCCTTCCTCTTTCTCCATAGTTACCTAAAGGATGATGGCCCTTGAAGGATGTGTAAACATAAATATCTAAGTTTGGCAGCTATCTTACCTCCAAAAGTCCTAGTCCCAGGCAAACTGCCTCAACATTTAAAGGGTGCTCGGATCAGAGTGGGGGCCCCTGCTGCTGGCTGCCCAGGATATAGGCATTAGAAATCTAGGGAGAAAGGAAGTGTTGAAAGGGTTGGTTTTCAGATCCACGGTTTCTTTCTCCCCAGGCCAGGCCTCTCTAAGGGCGGCCTTTATCCATTCTTTGGGGCTGCAAGATTTCACTTTGCCCGCCCCTTTCTCCCAGGATTGACACCGAACATTCCCGGGAGAGCCCGTCCCAGCCTTCTATAAATAAAATGCCAGCAGCCCCAGCACTACCAATCCAAAAGTTCGAAGGGTGGACCCTGCTACGCCATCAAGGTCATCTCCAATGATGAGATGTGGCCCGCCCAGCTGATGGTTTGAGGGCCAATAGGCCCTGGGAAGGCCGCGTCTGGCGTCATTGGACCGGGAGCAAATGGGAGGGCGAGAGGATTGTCTTCAACCAATGAACGGCGTGCGAGGAGCCGTCAGTCAAGGAGTCGGGGGCCAATGGGTAGTGGGGTGCAGGGACCGTGGGGCGTCAGCCGCGGACTCGGTTTCTGGTTCCCCAGCCAAGCTCTAGGG
>NW_025354862.1:0-9696 GCF_016433145.1 Gracilinanus agilis | reverse complement strand
TTCCTTCCTTCCTTCCTTCCTTCCTTCCTTCCTTTCTCTTCCTTTCTCTCTTTCTTTCTTTCCTTTTCTTTTCTTTCCCTATGTGCATGCCAATTACCCCAGCAAGGACATCACCTAAGGACCAACAGTATTTCTGGAATCCTTATCTTTTTTCAGTATCCACATCATCACACTTTCTCCAGGAAGCCTCCTTCAAATATTCTAAATCCTACTGGTCTCTCTCCCTTTTCAAAACTCTTGAAGCACAAAAGATGAAGATTTGAATAGACCCTTTGTAAAACTAAACTAGGAAATGATGACTTCAACCCCACTATTGCTTTCACAGTGATGAATGAGATGCCCATAACAGTTTCTACAGGGGAAGTGTTTCTGGTAAATTAGTCAAAGAGTTCTGAAATGCAATCTATTAGGATTTAGAAGGCCCAATGCCCTTTAGAGACATCAACAATTCATGGGCTTCTTGGCTTCTCTGAGATCTTTCTCATCCCCTGACTATTTAGTTGGATTTTTGGATACACCCCTGAACAAGACTGATTTTTCTGTGCTTTGAAAGTGGCCTCTGGTGAAGAGGAAAGGTCCAGCTGAGGGACACCAGAGGGAGCCTTTGCCCTGCTTTGGGCTCAGCTCTCCTGGTCTTGGGAGAATGTCTCAATCAGTCCAGTATCACCTACCCTGGAGGACGGGGGAGGGGATTAAAAACTTTCCTTAAGGAAAGCGGGCTCCCCCTTTCCCCTAAAGCATAAGGGGCCACTTGGCTGAGTCATTTTTCATCATTCCCCAAATGAGTGTCTTCTAAGACCTCTACTCCTTGCTCTCTTGCTGACCCCAGCTCTACGTCCTTCTCTTCCCTTTGGTACCACCTCTCCCAGCCCCACCCTGCTTTTCCTCTTGGCTCTGTGGATCTCAGCCCAGCCTTTCCTATCTTCCCTCCACCTCCAACGCCACCCACTATGTCTGCTCACCCTGGACTCCACCCTACCTTTCGGGCTTCTTGCCCTCTCTATCCCCACCCAGCACTTCCCCAACCCCACCCAATGACAGCCTCCAATCTCCACTGGACCTTCCTGCTCCCACCCACTCACTGCTCTCTCCACTCCAACCATTCACCCCACTTCCTCTCCTTCCACCCAGCCATTGTATGCTCCCCCTCATTCAGACTTCCTCTGTTGTTCTCTCTCTCTCTTTCTCTCTCTCTGAGCAGTCTTCCATCAAACCAGTCAATTGAACAAGCATTTATAAAGTGCCTGTTATGTGCCAAGACACTGTGCTAAGGGCTGAAGTTATAAAGAAAAGGAAAAAGAGTCCCTGTCTTCAAGGAGCTCACAGTCTAAATTTGTTATGATCAAGGAGGAGGGAAAGGAGTAGGGGTAAAAAGGAGATATTTCTCTTTCCCTAGAATACATCAATGCTTGGAAAGTCTGCCTTCCTTTTCCATCCCTGCCTTCCTTTCCCTCATCCTCCCTTATACAGTTGATGTGTTGTTGAGTCCTGTCTGACTCTTATGACCCCATGTGAAATTTTTTTTGGCAAAGATACTGGAGTGGTTTGTCATTTCCTTCTCCAGCTCATTTTACAGATGGGGAGATTGAGGCAAACAAGATGAAGTGACTCATCCACAGTCACACAACTAGTAAGTGCCTAAGGATAGATTTAAACTCTGGTCTTTCTTATTCCAGACTGAGCAGTCTCTCTACTGTACCAGCTAGTTGCCCTCTCCCTTGTATAAAGGCACACATAAAACAAAGCAGAACAAAATGGAACTTCCCTTAAATGGGATTCTTACTAAAAGTTTGACCTATTAGATACACCAAAGAGAAAGAACCAAATGAAGAGATTCTAGAAACAATGAGAAATGAAACAGTCTCTGCCCTCAGGAAGCTTACCTTCTAGTGATTGGTTGGATGATTCTGTGGTTTCATCTTAGACCTTTCCATCCCATCAGCTCTACAAGAATTAGTTTTCTATACACACACACACACACAGAGCAGGCCTCATTGCATGTTTCTGTTTCTTGCAGAGGAAAACTGAAGTTGTCAAGATCTCTTGTTGGCACCTTCCCCTTACATTAGTGGAAATTAGATGGTAGCTGGCTGAGAGCAAAGCCCTGGGACAGGAAAATCCAATAGTTTGGTGGCAAGAGTACTGGATTTTGGTGTCAGAGAACTTGGGTTCAAATCCTGACTATACAGATTACAATTTAGATGGCCTTGAACAAATCACTTCCTTTATTTGGAGCTCATTTTTTCTTCTGCAAATTGACAAGAGAGGTTGGACTACATCAGGGGTTCTTAACTTTTGTTGGCCATGGTCCATTTTGGCAATCTGATGAAATCTATGTATCTCTTTCCAAAATAATATTTTTAAGTGTAAAAGAAAATAAAATGTAAATTTTAAAATTAATTAATTAATTAAAAATTGTTGAGAATAAATGTAAAGTGCAAAATAGAATCACAAACATTGAAATGCAATGGGAAGAGACTGTTGAGAAGAGAAATAGTTGCTGGGGTTTTCCCATGTGAGAGATTTGTTCATTTGTATCCTAATGAGCAGGCATGGATGAATTATACCATTAATTGTTTTTTGCTTTTGCTTTCATTTTTTACTTGTATAATTTTTTTGACATTTTTTTCACTTAACAAGCATTTATTTTCTCTACTACCTACCTTCCTCACTCATCCAAATTGGGGGCAGATGGGAGACTTCTTTTAATTCAAAGATATTTTATTATCCTAATTACATGTAATAATAATTTTCAACATATGTTTTTTAGATTATAAGATAAGATTCAAATCATCTCTGTCCCTCCCTTCCCTCCTCCTCACTCAGAGATGGTAAGCAATTTGATCTAAACCATACGTGAATTATCCTGCAAAACACACTTCCATATTGGTCATTGTTGTAAGAGCACACTCATATAAAATCAACCCCCCCACAATAAAACCATAAATAAACTAATGTGAAAGATAGTCAGCTTTGATCCACACTCCAATAGTTCTTTCTCTGGAAGTGTATTGCATTTCCTGTCATAAGTCTTTCAGAATTGTGAGAGACTTCTTATAACAAATATGCATAGCCTAGCAAAATAAATTCCCTCATTAGTCATGTTCAAAAATGCATATTTTCCATCTGGATTTTAAGTCTATCTTTTCTCTTAAGGCATGGTTGGTCTTTGAACTGATCAAAGTTCCTAAGTCTTTCTAAACTTTTGACTGCAAAGTATACAAAAGAGAAAGAATCAAATGAAGAGCATTCTAGATCTTTGGGGGCACTAAAGTCCTGGTTCTAAATACATGAAAAAGAGAAAGAACCAATGGAGGAAATTCTAGATCTTTGGGCACTCAAGTCCTGGTCAAATGTATTCCAAAGAACCAAATGAAAAGGTTCTAGATTGTTGGGGATACTAACATCAAAAAAGAGAAAGAACAACTTGAAGAGATTCTAGATCTTGTTGGGCACTAAAGTCCTGGTTCCAAATGTATTCCAAAGAACTAAATGAAGAAGTTCTGGATTGTTGGGGGTACTAACATCCTGGTTCTAAATATAAAAAAGAGAAAGAACCAATTGAAGAGATTCTAGGTCTTTGGGTATACTAAAGTCCTGGTTCCAAAGATAAAATAAAACAAATTCTAGATCCTTTAGAATCTTAAAGGCCCTGTATTGAGACTGTATCTGGGATTTCACTGGTATAGGAAACTACCAGGTAAGAAAACTGCCTCTACTAATGCATGTCAGCACCTTCTTTGCAACTTTAGAGTTGTTTTGAGCAAAAGAGAGGACAAGGGATTTGCCCAGAATCACACAGCCAGTATCAAGCCCAGATCTTCCTCTACTGTGCCATGAGACACTTAATATTTTCTGATGGCCAAGTTTGGCCCCTGCCTCGCTGTCTTCTGGAGTCCACATTTTGCTCATGAAATCCTGCTCTTGATAAGGGGGAACTCTAAGCTGTGGGAATCTCCTTCCTACCAAGCATTATTTTCTGTTTTTCTGATAATGGAGCAAAAGAGGCCTCCCTTTCTCTGCTGGACAAAATTATTATTTGGTCCTCATTCTGAAGGCCTCTCTTGCTCCTTTCTCTTTCCCCTCTGTTTGTCCACAGATGTTTTCTGGGGGTAAGCTCCTCTTTGGGGGCTCTGTCTTCAACGGCTATGGCTCCTGCAGCAAGAAGAATCTACTAAAGCAGATTTTATGGGCCCACCAACACAGCAAGATGGGTTACTTCCTGCCTGAAAACTTCAAATTTAGGTAAATCAGGAAACACATGGGATGAGATGGGGTGGGGGCGGGTTGGGAAACTGCCCAGACAGAAAGGCACTGGGGAGGAGGAGAGGGAGGAGAGCTGAAGGTAAGGGAGAGCCTGGCTGGGGACATGAATGGGGCAGCTGATAAGAAATGGGGGTGTGTGGGGTTGGGGACTTAGCTGTATCTGTTGCCTGGTCCAGGCAGGGGGAGAAAAAATCCAACAACAAAGGAAATACACGAAATATTCCCCAGCAGGAGCCAGTGGAAACATTTCTAATAAAAGGCAGTTTAGTGCTCTAGAATATGGATGGGACTTGGAAGTGAGATATCTGGGTTCAAATCCCAGCTCTGCCATGAACTTGTCGGATCAATGTTCTTATCTTTAAAATGGGAATAATGATACTTGGGCTCACTAGGAAATGGTGAGAAGGATTAAATGATGGATTGTGTAGGAAAGAGACTAGACGATATACAATAGTAGATTCAGAGCTGGCTTTAGGGTCAAAAAACCCTTAAATTTAAATCCTGCCTTTGATTTATACTAACTGTGTAACCCTAGGCAAGTCATTTAAGGAGTCTCAGTTCTTCAGACAATACTCTTAAAATGATAAACTGCCAGTTCTGAACTGAAGGGGTTTCTCTCAGGGAATTCCCTACATCAAAGAAATTGTGAGTCCTGTGCAAAAAAAAATAATAATAAATGTATATATATATATTTTTTTCATATATATTCCATATATATATGGAAGAATCACACAACACAATGTTACTCTAAGTTTCTATTTGAATACAGAGAAGATGTTGCAAGATATTGGTTTAGATACTTTGAGAAGGTCCTCAGGAGACATTCTAGGAAATAGAAAAATAGAAAGGTTTACAGTCCTTTGACAGAAGAAATGGTCCTTTGGATTCTCTTAAAATCAGGGATTGAAATAGCCTTTGCTTCATTTCCATTTATAGAATCAAAAAACAAGATAGTTCAGGTTTATGGAGGATTTCAGTTAAAGCAGTGTTTTAGAATGAAAAGGGACTTAAAAGGTCTTCTTGTCCAATTATTCCTTTTTTTTTTTGTTCAATTATTCTTATTTGACAGAGGAAGAAACTGAGGCCTGAAAAGTTTAGGTGATTTGCCCCTAGGTCACTCAAGTAATAGGTAGCAGAGATAGTATTTAAAGAGAAATCTCTGGCCCCAAATCCAGGCATTGGGCCAGGAGTTAGGAAGACTTGGTTCAAATTCAGCCTCAGACACTTACCAATTGGGTGTCACTTAATCTCTGTTTGTCTCAATTTCCTCAACTGTAAAATGAAGATAATAACACTAGCTCCCTCACAGGGGTTTTGAGATAATAATAGTAAAGTGCTTAGCACCATGCCTGGCATATAGTAGGAACTTAGCACATACTTGTCTCCTTCCTTCCTTAAGTGACAAACATGGGAAAGACCTTGGTGGGCATGAGAGAATGAGCACCCAATCCTGATAAGAGTGGCCAGAAGCATTGTCTTGGGTGAAGAGATAGGTTTCCCTTAGCCAAGAAAATGGGAAAAGTTTGAAACGAATTGATCCAGAGTAAATGAGAATGGGGTATAGAGAGGAGAGGAGGGTTCCAAATGACACAGCCAAATATGCTAAAGAAGAAAATTGTCTCTGGAGGGCCAGAGTAGAGGTACGTGGAAAACTGTGGGCAGAGATAGGAGAGGGGAAAAGATTCTGATTTAGTTTAGTTTGGTATCTCTTACCTATATGTAGTTATCCTAGGAAAGCGATTGCCTTTTAGCAAGGGTTCTTCACCTTTTCTGTGACACAGATCCCACCTTGGCAGTCTGGTGAAGCCATTCCCCAGAAGAACATTTCTTAAAATTATTATTTGTAATTGAAAAAATGCTAAATTTTAGATGGAAATTAGTGAAAATTAAAGTAACATTTTTCCCCCTCCTCTGAGTTCATAGACCCCTTCTGAAAGCTATCCATTGGAACCTTTTGGGAATCCAAGGACCCTAAGTTAAGAACCCCTGCATTAAATGGTTACCAACTCATTTTACCAGGAAGTGGGACCCAAAAGCAAAGCCTTGTGGGAATAAAACTTAGCCAGGTGTTTGGGAGAAGGGTGACCAAAAAGAGAAGGATGCTAAAAAGGAGATAGGAGGCAAGGAACAAGGAACTCTCTGAACTAAGCATTTCCTCCAAAGTACTGTGTGGTCTCATTTAATCACTTCATGTCTCTGAGCCTACTCTGTAAAATGAGGAGGTAAGACTAGATGATTGTTAAAGTTCTTTTGAGTTGTATATTTTCTGTCCTAAGGTCCATTCCAGCTTCAACATTTTTTAAAATCCTTATTTTCTGTCTTAGTAACAACTCTAAGACAGAAGAGCGATGGCTAGGCAAACAGGATAAAGTGACTTGCCCAGGGTCACAAGCTAGGAAGTATCTAGGGTCAGATTTGTACCCAGATCCTCCCAACTCCAGTCCTGGTGCTATATATCCACTGTGCCACCTAGCTGCCCCCCCAGATATAACATTCTATGTTCTCAGGTTCCTCCTCACTCTGACATTCTGTGTCCTAAAGATCCTTCTAGCCTTAATTTTTTAAAATTATTTTTGTTTTGTTAAATATTTGCCAAATACACGTGAAAAGATTTAATAATCAGATTTTTAAATTTTGAGTTCCAGATTTTTTCCCTTCCTCTCCTCCCATCCTACTCCCCTAAAAGGCAAACAATTTGATATCAATATATATGTAAAGTCATGCAAAACATATTTCCATATTAGACATGTTGTGAAAGAAGACAGACAAAATAAAACAATAAAAATTAAAGTTTGAAAAAAGTCTTCTTCAGATTTACAGAGTTTATCAGTTCTCTTTCAGGAGGTGGATAGCATTTTTATCATGAATCCCATGAAATTGTCTTGGATCAATCATTGTCTTGATCAGAGTAACTAAGGCTTTCACAGTTGATTATCCTCACATTATTACTGTTACTATAGATAGTATTTGCCTGATTCTGCACACTTTCAGCTCATATCAGTCTTCCTAGGTTTTTCTGAAATCATTCTGCTCATTATTTCTTATAGCAGAATAGTATTCCATTACCAACATACACCACAGCTTTTTCAGCTATTCCCCAATGGGTGGGCATCTCCTCAATTTCCAATGCTTTGCTATCACAAAAAAGTCTATAAATATTTTTGTACAAATAGATCCTTTTCCCTTTTCTTTGATCTCTTTGGGATAGAGACCTAGTAGTAGTGTTGCTGGTTCAAAGGGTATGCAGTTTTATAGCCCTTTGGGTACATTTCCAAATGGTTCTCCAGAATGATTGGATCAGTTCACAACTCCAAAATAAGTGCTTTGGTGTCTCAATTTTTCCACATTCCTTTCAGCATCTGTCATTTTCCTTTTCTGTCATGTTAGCCAATCTGATAGATGTGAGGTAGCACCTCAGAGTTGTTTTGATTTGCACTTCTCTGATTAGTCATGATTTAGAGCATTTTTTGTGTGACTATTGATAACTTTGATTTCTTCTTCTAAAAACAGCCTGTTCATATTATTTAACCATTTATCAACAGGGGAATGACTCTTATTCTTATAAATTTGGCTCAGTTCCCTATATATTTGCAAAATGATAGCCCTAACTTTCAATGATGTATGGCATAACATTTACAACTCAATAATCCAGGGGATTTTCCATTGGAATGGTAGAATTTAAAGAAGTGGGATAGGCAGGTGGAAGGTACTATAGTCTTCTTGGTATGTCCTTTATCATTCATCTATGCAAAACACCAACCCCAGTAGAAAGGAGAAAACTGGCAAGCCTCTAAGGCAGGCGCATTAAGCCAGTGCCAGCAACTGGCAATGCTGCCCAGAAGCAGGCAATTATGTCAGTATTGAGAAATGTCACACTGCAATAGAGAAACTCCCCATAGACCACTAATAAGGAGCCAAGATTTGTTTATCACAGAAATGAGAACTGAACTTTTCCCTGGTGGATCCTGGTTCTACTTCTGACTGGTAGCAAACAGAATGAGAACGAAAGCTAGGCTACACCTGTTCCTGGAACCATAGGAAGGAAATACAAAGCCCAAGAAAATGAATTCAAATCAGTTCAAGTATTTATTGGGAGACAGTGTGGAAAGACTGCTGGATCTTGAGTCAGAGGGCATGGGGTCGAATGGAAACACCTATGTGATCCTGGATGAGTCATTAAACTTCAGTTTTTTCATCTGTAAAATGAGAGGGAAGGGGTTGCATTAGACAGTTTCTAAGATTTCTTCTAGCTCGAAATCTATGCTCATATAATTTTTAATAAGGTGCAGAGCATGGCCCCAGATACTAGAGATGCAAAAGCAAAAATGAAACATTTCCTGACCTCAAGGATTTAGATTCTACTGGGGGCATTTGTGTGCATAAATAAATAGATATCAGGTATATACAAGTTAAATATTTCCATTTCTATGTACCATTTTCTCCTGATTTCGCTTATTTCGCTCCGCATAAGTTCATTTATTTCTTTCCAGCTCTTTCTGAAATCATTCTGTTGATCATTCCTTATAGCACAATAGTATTCCATCACAATCATATACCACAATTTGTTCAGCCATTCCCCCAATTGATGGACATCTCCTCAGTTTCCCATTCTTTACCAACACAAAAAAGAGCAGCTGAAAATATTTTGGTACAAGTAGTCCTTTCTCCCTTTTTTGTTAATCTCTTTGGGATATAGACCTAGTAGTGGTCTTACTGGGTCAAAGGTTATGCATTGTTTTATAGCACTTTGGGCATAGTTGGAAATTGCCCTCCAGAATCCTTGGATCAGTTCACAACCCCACGAGCAATGCATTAGTTTACCAACTTTGCCACATCTCCCTCCAACATTTACCACTTTCCTTTACTGTCATATTGGCCAATCTGATAGGTGTAAAGTGGTATCTCAGAGTTGTTTTAATTTTCTAATCAAGAAGGACTTAGAAGGGACAAAGTGATTTCATTTTTAAAATCTAGGCCTGGGGTTCCCCAATTTTTTTCAATCCCCATTCCCCTTGACATTCAATAAACCTTCCCATACTTCCTATTCAATATGAAATAAATTCTAGAGGTCCATATGCATATGCAAACAAATTAAACAAGGGTTAAATAATTTTCCATAAAGAAAAGTCACACCCTTGACAAAAGTGGGAATACATGTACCATAGAACTTGTGATCTAGGGTGAAGAGCTAGAAGAGTGTAGGGGTCAGCTAGGTAGTACAATGGATAGAACTCCAGGTCTGCACTTAGGAGGACCTACGTTAATATCTGATCTCAGACACTTCCTGGCCAAGTGACTCTGGGCAAGTCACTTAACCCCAATTGCTTACCCCTTACCATTCTTCTGCCTCATAATCAATACTTAGTTCTAATTCTAAGATAGAAGGTAAGATTTGAACTCAGATCTTCCTGACTCCAGGCACTATAGAGC
>NW_025354861.1:0-2509 GCF_016433145.1 Gracilinanus agilis | reverse complement strand
GATGCAGAGTGAAAGGAGCAGAGCCAGAAGAACATTGTACACAGAGACTGATATACTGTGGTAAAATTGAATGTAATGGACCTCTGTACCAGCAGCAATACAATGACCCAGGACAATTCTGAGGGATTTATGGTAAAGAATGCTACCCACATTCAGAGGAAGGACTGCAGGAGAGGAAACATATAAGAAAAACAACTGCTTGAACGCATGGGTCAGGGTGGACATGATTGAGGGTGTGGACTCGAAACTACCACACCAATGTAACTACCAACAATTTGGAAATTGGTCTTGATCAAGGACACATGACAAAACTAGTGGAAATGTGCATTGGCCATGGGTGGGGGGAGTGCGGGGGGCGAAGAGGAAAGGAGGAGCATGAATCATGTAACCATGTTAAAAATGAATATTAATAAATGTTGAAAAAACATTGGAGGCCAATAATGAATTCAAATCTTCCTGACCCCAGACTCCACCCTCTATCTACTGAGTTGCCTAATTACTTCTTTCTTGGCCTGCATGAGATTGTTTTAATGATTTCTACTTTGTAACATAGGTTGAGAATTGGTAAGGCTAAGCCATCTTCCCTCTCATTTTTTCATTAATTTATTTGATATTCTTGACTTTTGTTCTTTCAGATGAATTTTAAAAACATATTAATTTTCCAGATTACTTGATGATACAAGTTTTAATATTTGCACTCTTACATTTTGCAATCTGTGTTCTCTTTCTCTCTTATTCTTTCTCTGTCCCGAAGAAAGAAGCAATATAATATAGGTTGTATTATTGTAATATAATACATATTTATGTGTTTATGATGTGAAACGAGTCACATTACTTACACTAGAGAAAATACATAGAGGAAATAATTAAAGTAATGGTATGTTTCAATCAGCATTCAGACTCCATCTGTTCCTTTCTATGGTGGTGGATATCTTTTTTCATCATGAGATACCCAAAGATACAAGTGTTTGGGAAAAGAACTCATTATTTGACAAAAACTGATGGAAAAACTTTCCTTGATGATAACAGTTAAGTCATTTACATTTGATTATCATACATCATTGATGGTGCTATGTATATAGAATTATATGTATATAATTATAATTCTAGAAGTATTCTTCTTTTTCTGCTCACTTCACATTATGTACTTTATCTTTCCAGGTTTTTTTTGGATCATCTTATCTGTCATTTTTTATGACACAATGATATTCCATTACAATCATTTGCCACAACTTGTTGATGGACATCTATTCAGTTTCCAGTTCTTTGCCACCAGAAAAAGAGCTGCTACAAAATTAATTTTGTACTGACATGTTCTTCTAATCAATCTTTAATCTCCTTGGGATACAGACCTAGTAGTGTTTTTGCTGAACCAAAGGGTATGCACAGTTGTATGGTCCTTTGGACATGGTTCCAGATTGCTCTCCATAATGGTTGTTATCAGTTTGTGGCTTCACCCAAAGTGTATTACTGTCCAGTTTTTTTAACCCTTAACTTCTGTCTTGGAGCCAATACAAAGTTGGCTCCAAGGCAGAAGACTGGTAAGGGTAGGCAATGAGTACTGCATACAGGTTCCAAGGCAGAATGTGATAAGGGATGGGCAATGGTGGTTGTGACTTTCCAAGGGTGATGTAGCCAACAAGTGACTGAGGCCAGATTTTAACCCAGGACCTTCCATCTCTGCACTCTACTCTCAATCCACTGAGCCACCTAGCTGCCCTCTCTGTCCTGTATTGACCTCAATTCTTCCCTTATCCATACTTTTGGGGTTGAAAACTATTTAGTGCTCTCCTAATTTGTCAATCCTAATTATGAATCCATTTTGATTTTCCTTTGGAATATGTCATGAGGTGTTGTTCTCTGCCTAATTTCTGCCACATACTCTTCCAGTTTTTCCATCAGTTTTTGTCAAATAGTGAGTTCTTTTCCCAAACACTTGTATCTTTGGATTTCTCAAACATTAGGTCACTATGGCTATTTACCATTGCTTGTTAAGTGCCTACTCTATTCTATTGATCTACCATTCTTTCTTAACCTGCATCAGATTGTTTTGAGGGTAAACACTGTAATATGGTTTGATATCCAGTGTGCATAAGACATCTTATTTCATTAATTCTGTTGATTTTGTTATTTTTTTCTTTTCCTCTTTCAAATGAATTTTATTTTTAATACATTATTCATTATTTTTTTCTACCTCTGTGAAATGATTTTTGGTAGTTTGATTCATATTGTACCAAATAAGTAAAATAACTTTGGTAGAATTATCATTGTTCTTATTTTGGCTGAGTCTACCCATGAACAATGAATGTTTTTCTAATTGTTTAGATCTGACATTATTTTTTTTGAAAAGAGTTTTTTAGTCGTGATCATATAGACTTCCAAGTACTTAAATTGTCTACAGTTATTTTTAATAGATGATCTCTATCCCTTAATCTTGAGCTTTATTTGTGTTATGTAGGAATGCTGATGATTACTCTTGGTTTAATTTATATACTGAAACTTTGTTAAA
>NW_025354860.1:0-7696 GCF_016433145.1 Gracilinanus agilis | reverse complement strand
GGTAAGATAAGAGTTTTATTTCCCAATGGATAGTATAGCTACTCTTCCCTCTCCGGGTTGATTACACTGAGAGTAAGGTTTGATTATTACCTCTTTATGCTCTCTTCCTCTCCTTCTTATAATAGTATTTGTCCCCTCTCCCTCCCATGCCCTCTTTGTGTGTAATAGAATATTCTGTTTTCTTATTCACTCAAGTTTCTCTTGGTGTCCCCTGTTATTCACCCCCTCTTTCCCATCCCCCATGCCATCTTAGATTATTTAGTGTTCCACCCTCACCCTGTTAATTATTCTTCTGATTACTATAATAGTGAATAGAGTTCACTACAGAGAAATATACATAACATTTCTCTACATAGGAATACAGATAATTAGATCTCACTCAGGCCCTTAAAAAGGCAAATTTAAAAATTATAAGTTTTTTTTCTTTCCCGTCTGTATCTTATTTACCTTTTCAGGTTTCTCTCGATTTTTGTGGTTAGATATCAAACTTTCCATTTAGCCCTGGTCTTTTCTGTGCAAATACCTGGAATTCTTCAATTTTGTTGAATCCCCATACTTTCCCTTGGAAATATATAGTCAATTTTGATGGGTAGTTGATCCGTGGTTGCAGGCCCAGCTCTCTTGCCTTTCTGAATATTGTATTCCATGCCTTGCGGTCTTTTAGCGTTGAGGCTGCCAGATCCTGTGTGATCCTGATTGGTGCTCCTTGATATTTGAATTGTTTCTTTCTGGCTTTTTGTAAGATTTTTTCTTTTGCTTGGAAACTCTTGAATTTTGCAATGATATTTCTTGGTGTTTTCCTTTCTTTATCGAATGCGGCAGGTGTTCTATGAATGCTTTCAATGTCTATATTGCCCTCTTGTTGTAGGACTTCAGGGCAATTTTGCTGAATTATTTCCGTTCGTATTGAGTCCAGGTTTCTATTAATTTCTGGTTTTTCTGGAAGACCAATTATTCTCAAATTGTCTCTTCTAGACCGGTTTTCTTGGTCTGTCACTCTCTCATTGAGATATTTCATGTTTCCTTCTATTTTTTCAGTCTTTTGGCTTTGTTTTATTTGTTCTTGTTGTCTTGAGAGATCATTAGTTTCTACTTCCTCAATTCTAGCTTTTAGGGATTGATTTTCGGCTATAATCTTCTGGTTTTCTGCCATAATCTTCTGGTTTTTGGCCATAATCTTCTGGTATTCCTTTTCAATCTGGTCATTTCTGGTGTTCAATTTCTGAGCTTCACTTTCCAATTGCATGATTCTACCTTTTAAACGGTAATTTTCTTGCCATATCTCTTCCATTTTCCTCAAAATCTCAGTTTTGAACTCTTCCATAGCTTGTGAGGAGTTTTCCTTATTTGAGGAGGGTCCAGATGCTTGTTTGTTCTCCTCCTCTGTTTGCTCGGTTGTCTGGATTTTCTCTGTGTAAAAGCTGTCGAGTGTTAAAGACTTCTTTTTCTTGTTGTTATTCTTTCTCTTCTGAACTTCCTGAGACTGAGTAGCCATCATTAGCCCAGCAGCTTCTCAGATTTATCCTCACGCTCAGTGTCTGTCCGCTGTCTATTGGCTCCTGAAGTCTGAGTTCTGGTTTTTTCCAAGGTCAAGCCCCCTGGTGGACCCCCTTGCTTGATCCTCTGCCGGAGGTTCCTTTACAAGTCTCAGGGCGCTGCTTCCACAGTCGTATACCCGTCCACACTGGTTTCCCACTTAGGCTTTAGCTCCTGGTTGTGTCTGCCTCCACCCAAGCCTCCGTCGTACCTGTGCTCTCAGCCTGCTCTCTGAGTCCACTCTCTGCTCCCGCACTCAGATTTCGTGTGCGTTTTTTGGCTTATTGGGGTCCTAAATCTTGCTGTTCTCAGGAACAGGCCCCAGAGCTGCCAATGACTTGATGGGTGCCCCAAACTTGCTCTGTTTCTTTTTAGCTGGCTTCAGCGCTTTAGATGTTGTGTTTGGAGGGGGTGGGGGTGGGGTGGTTGCTCAGCCTGGATTTGTTGAGAGCTGTTTCACCCCTTTATAACATGGAAATGCCTCGATTCCACATACCTTCATGCTGTGCCCTGTTGTGGGGTTCCTCCGTTCGTCTGGGTTTGTTTTTATGTCCCCTTGAGGAGTTTTGTGTGTTTTGGTCTGGATAGGTTAAGAGCTGCTTCTTACTCTGCCGCCATCTTAACCCGGAAACCTGTTTTTTTTATAAAAGAATAAATATGAAAGCCTCTCCAAAAAGTCATGCTCCTTTCTCATTCCTTCAGGTAAACTTGTCTTTAAATCACTTATAGGTAGATAATATTATTCCTATATTAGAAATGTTAATTGTGAGAATATATAACAGGACTAAAATTCATAGTTTGCTTGTTTGGGGCTTTCTTCATTTTCATCCCTTCTCTTTTTAATCAACCTTTTTTTATTTACGGAGAGCTTAATCACCAACAAACAACCAACATTTCAATAAACAGAGAACAAAAAAGAAATTTGTATATGGATCTAAACTGTTATTTTTTATTTTTTAATTACCATATATTAAATTTAACAAAGTAGTAATAAATTGCTTAATTTCCTTTTACACTTCTTTTTATTTTCTTCTATGCATTTAAAAATAAATACAGGGGCAGCTGGGTAGCTCAGTGGATTGAGAGTCAGGCCTAAAGACGGGAGGTCCTAGGTTCAAACCCGGCCTCAGCCACTTCCCAGCTGTGTGACCCTGGGCAAGTCACTTGACCCCCATTGCCCACCCTTACCACTCTTCCACCTATGAGACAATATACCAAAGTTAAGGGTTTAAAAAAATACACTTTTCTGATTTTTTTTAACTAAGTAGCATATTTTAGCTTTTATTAATATGTCATCCTTTCCATATAACCCCTTACCCTGACTGTTAAATAATATCCCTAAGTTCCCTGACAAAAACAATCTAGGATTTTTCAAACTAGTTAATCTTTCTTTTTCTTTTTTTTTAAACCCTTAACTTCTGTGTATTGGCTCATAGGTGGAAGAGTGGTGAGGGTGGGCAATGGGGGTCAAGTGACTTGCCCAGGGTCACACAGCTGGGAAGTGTCTGAGGCCAGATTTGAACCTAGGACCTCCTGTCTCTAGGCCTGACTCTCAATCCACTGAGCTACCCAGCTGCCCCCTTCAAAATTCTTTGAACATAAAATTGAGATTAAATTCTGAATTTAAAAAGAAAAAATAAAACTATTAACATTCTAGAATCTAGAACACTGTCAAACTGGCAATGATTCCAGATAGAGTTGATTTCAGGCCGTATATTTCAAATCTGCAAGATTCTTGAGGACTAACCCTGTTTTATTTATTAGCTCTTTGTCCACAGGTAAGTCATTTAGCCTATTTTGGCCTCTCTCTCCTCATCTGTAAAACAGGGAGACTAGTAGAAACAACCTCCATACTGTTGCTATAAAGTCTCAATGTGATACAAAAATTTCTGTAAACTTTAAAGTTCTATATAAATGCTGGGAGCTAATATTACTATGATAACCAATGGAGGTTTTTCTGCGGACTGCACCAGTGTGTAATCATTGACCTACCCCAAAATAGTTTATAGCTTCTTAATTAACCCTCATATTAAAATTTTTCAACTTTCAGGATGTAGCCAGAACACTCATGGATTTCTACCTCACTTGTGAAATAACATAAAGTTATTTATGTATGCATGATTGTCAGCTCCCTAACTAGACTGTAAATTCTCTAAGAGAAAGAACTATGCCTAATTTTTGTTCATATACCCCTATGATTCAATCTTGCAAAAATAAGGCATTTTGTAAATTAAACGTAAAATCATTTTCTTCTTTGACACTATAATGACCAAGGAAGTGTGCCATTCTGCCTTGCTTTATTTATACTAGGTTGAAATCGATTAGAATGAAATGAGAATCATTTTGGCTTCTTATATGATGCAGAGTTTTAAGTAAAAATATTTTATATATGTGTATTGTAAAATTGGAATTTGGGAGATGCCATCTAAATATATATTCTATGGACACGTGGGAACTATCAAACTACATTTCCTGTGGTCCAACGGGTTTCCAGTTCTTTGGGCGTGGGGACGCCTGCGTCCCCACGCAGAGGACAGTTTAAATGGGAGGAGAATTCTAAAGGAAGCTCTCTGAGCTAGCAGGCGCAGGAAGGTACAAAAGGTAAATGGCGGAGGCAGTTTGAATTCTTACCGGTACGTGGTCTAATGATTTTACCAGCATGGCCATGGCTATAATTAAAATACTAAATTATATTATTATATCAGTCTTTATTATTTTTAATCATAACAGTGTGTGTGTATATATATGTGTGTGTGTGTGTGTATGTGTGTGTTTTATATGTATGTACTGTGTGTGGTATAGAAGTGTTAATTCCTATAGATGCAGCAAAGATTTCCTGAGCATCTCATAAGTACCCACCACTATGGGGGACCTAGTATCTGCCTTATAGACTTTTCAGGCTAGTAGAAGAAATAAGACAGATAAATAATTTTAGCACAAGGTACAAAGTGATACTAAAACTTATAAGGTACAAAGAAAAAATTACATGAGAGGCAGGATAAGAAAAGGGAGAAATTTTCCTCTTCAGAAAAAGGAAGATGTTTTCATCAAGGTCCAAATTGCAAAGTTCCTAAAGTGGAAACTATTTCAATGATGTAACAGTACAAAAATTCTGGAATCAGAGGACCCAATTTTAAATCCTACCTTAGATGATTATTATGTATGGAAATGTGGAAAGTCACTTGACATCCAGGGGTACTCATGAAATGTGAGGTCCTTTCTAATTCCAAATGATGTTCCTATTGAAGTGTCATTGCTCCAGGTTACAAGTAGAGAAGGAAAATATAAGTAAATTACGTGAACATAGAAAAGTTTACCTGTCAAATCTATGGGAAAGGAAACATTTTAAGACCAAGCAAGAGTTAGAAAATATTATAAAGTGTAAAATAAATAATTTTAATTACATTAAATTAAAAAGGGTTTGTACAAACAAAACCAATGCAATTAAAATTAGAAGGAAAGTAATAAATTGGGCAAAAAATCTTTATAACAAAAACTCTCTGACAATTATTCAAATTTATAAGGAGCTAAATCAATTGTATATAAAAGCAAGTAATTCCCCAGTTGATAAATGGGCAAAGGACATGAATGGGCAATTTTCAGGTAAAGAAATAAAAACTATCAATAAGCACATGAAAAAGTGTTCTAAATCTCTTAGAATTAGAGAAATGCAAATCAAAACAATTCTGAGGTACCTCCTCAAACCTAGCAGATTGGCTAAAATAACAACAAAAGAAAGTAGTAAATGTTGGAGGGGATGTGGCAAAATTGAGATATTAATGCATTGCTAGTGGACTTGTGAATTGATCCAATCATTCTGAATGGCAATTTGGAACTATGCCCAAAGGACTTTAAAGCCGACTGTCTTCTTTTGATCCAGCTATACCACTGTTATACCCCCGAAGAGATATAAGGAAAAAGACTTGTACAAAAATATTTATAACTACGCTCTTTGTGGTGGCAAAAAAATTGGAAAATGAGGGGATATCTTTCAATTAGGGAATGACTGAACAAATTGTGGTATCTCTTGGTGATGCTGAAAGGAATAATGAAACTGGAGGAATTCCATGTGAACTGGAACAACCTCCAGGAACTGACGCAGAGTGAAAGGAGCAGAACCAGGAGAACATTATACTCAGAGATGGACACACTGTGGCACAATTGAATGTAATGAACTTCTCTACTAGCAGCAATGCAATGACCCAGGACAATTCTGAGAGACTTATGAGAAAGAACGCTATCCACATCTAGAGAAAGAACTGTGGGAGTAGACTCTACACAGAAGAAAAAACATATGATTGATCACATGGTTCTACAGGGTTTTAGGGATGTAGACTCTAAGGAATCACCCTAGTGCAAATACTAACGACATGGAAATAGGTCTTGATCCAAAATTCAGTGGAATTTTTATTTGGAGGGGAGTGGAAGGAGGGGAGGGAAAGAATATACTAAATTAATTAATTAATTAAATTTTTGCAGATTAAAAATAAAAGAAAAATTGTATGCTTTGATCCTCATCCAGCAAAATCCTTAGTTCTTTCTCTAGAGATAAGAATATTCCCTGTCAATGAATCTTTCAGAATTGTCCCAGATCATTCATTGCATTGCTGAGAGTAGCCAAGTTTTCACAATTGATCATTCCACAATATTGTTATTACTATGTACAAAATATTCTCCCAGTTCTGCTTATTTCACTCTGCATCATCATGCAGATATTTCCAGCTATTTCTGAAATCAGATTGCTTATCATTTCTTACAAGCATGATAAGGATCCCCATCTCCAGAATGTACCACAATTTGTTCAGCCATTCCCCCCAATTGATGGACATCCCCCTCAAATTCAATTTTTTTGCCATCACACTGCTACAAATATTTTTTGTACGAGTAGGTCCTTTTCCCTTTTTTAATTATCTCCTTGGAATCTATTAGATACAGTAGCGAATATAATTTACTAGACCTTTGGGCATAGTTCCATAATGGTTGGATCAGCTTTGGTATTAATCCCACCTGGTCATAAGTGAATGATCCCTGAATATTGCTAGATAGTCTTCCTTGCTGGTATTTTTATTTAAAATTTTTGCATTGATATTCATTAATTAAATTGGCCTATAAATTTTCTTTCTCTGTTCTTGTTCTTCTTGGCTTAAATATAATATTTGTGTCTTTAACAGTCATTCCTCAATTCCCTCATTTTCCAATTTTTTGCTACCACAAAGAGCACAGCTATAAATATTTTTGTGCAAGTCCTTTTCCCTATGATCTCTTTGGGGTATAAACCCAGCAGTGGTATGGATGGATCAAAGGGCAGACAATCTTTTATAGCCCTTTGAGCATAGTTCAAATTGCCATCCAGAATGGTTGAATTAATTCACAACTCCACCAGCAACGCATTGATGTCCCAATTTTGCCACATCCCCTCCAACATTCACCACTTTCTTTGCTGTCATGTTAGCCAATCTACTAGGTGTGTGGTGGTACCTCAGAGCAAAAGATCAAGAATATCAAAGGAAATAATGAAAAAAATTAAAGGAAAGTGGCCTAGCAGTACCAGATCTTTAACTGTTCTATAAAGCAGTGGCCATCAAAACAATATGGTACTGGAGAAGAGACAGAAGGGAGACTTGGAGAGAGACAGAATAGACTTGAGGTAAGTGAGCTCAGCAAGACAGTATATGATAAACCCAAAGAGCCCAGTTTGGGGGACAAAAATCCACTATTTGACAAAAACTGCTGGGAAAATTGGAAAACAATATTAGAGAGATTGGGTTTAGATCAACATCTCACACAGAGAAGAGAAAGTGGGAGGGAGAGGGAGAGAGAAATGGAGAGAGAGGGGGGAGGGAGAAAGAGGGAAAGAGAGGGAGGGAAAAAGAGAAGAGAGAGAGGAAGTCAGAGAGAGGGAGGGAAAGAGAGAAAGAGAGAGCGCTCTGGAGGGAGAGAGAGCTCTGGAGGGAGAAAGAGAGAAAGAGAGGGAGAGAGAAGAAAGAGGGAGGAAGAGGGGTAGGGAGAGATAGGGAGAGAAAGAAGGAAGGATAGAGGAGGGAAAGAGAGGGTGGAAAGAGGAGGAAGAAAGAGGGAGAGAGAGGGAGGGAGGGAGAGTGGGGAGGGAGAAAGAGGGAAAGAGAGAGGGAGGAAGAAAGAGGAAGAGAGAGAGGAAGAG
>NW_025354859.1:0-2150 GCF_016433145.1 Gracilinanus agilis | reverse complement strand
AATCAGAAGGGAAACAACAAATTGGGAAAAAATCTTTATAACGAAAAACTCTGACAGGGGTCTAATTACTCAAATATACAAGGAGTTAAAGCAATTGTATAAAAAATCAAGCCATTCCCCAATTGATAAATGGGCAAGAGACATGAATAGGCAATTTTCAGGTAAAGAAATCAAAAGTATCAATAAGCACATGAGAAAGTGTTCCAAATCTCTAATAATTAGAGAAATGCAAATCAAAACAACTCTGAGGTATCACCTCACACCTAGCAGATTGGCTAAAATGAAAGAAGGGGAGAGTAATGAATGCTGGAGGGGATGTGGCAAAATTGGGACATTAATGCATTGCTGGTGGAGCTGTGAACTGATCCAGCCATTCTGGCTGGCAATTTGGAATCATGCTCAAGGGGCTATAAAAGAATGCCTGCCCTTTGATCCAGGCATACCATTGTTGGGTTTGTACCCCAAAGAGATCATAGATAAACAGACTTGTATGAAAATATTTATAGCTGCGCTTTTTGTGGTGGCAACAAATTGGAAAAGGAGTGTATGTCCTTCAATTGGTGAATGGCTGAACAAACTGTGGTATATGCGGGTGATGGAATACTATTGTGCTAAAAGGAATAATAAACTGGAGGAGTTCCAGGTGAACTGGAGAGACCTCTGGGAACAGATGCAGAGCGAAAGGAGCAGAGCCAGAAGAACATTGTACACAGAGACTGATATACTGTGTTAAAATTGAATGTAATGGACCTCTGTACCAGCAGCAATACAATGACCCAGGACAGTTCTGAGGGATTTATGGTAAAGAATGCTACTGACATTCAGAGGAAGGACTGCAGGAGAGGAAACATATAAGAAAAACAACTGCTTGAATGCATGGGTCAGGATGGACATGATTGAAGGTGTGGACTCGAAACTACCACACAAATGCAACTACCAACAATTTGGAAATTGGTCTTGATCAAGGACACATGACAAAACTAGTGGAAATGTGCAACAGCCATGGGTGGGGGGTTTGCGGGGGGCGAAGGGGAGAGGAGGAGCATGAATCATGTAACTAAGGTAAAAACGAATATTAATAATTGTTTGAAAAAAAAGCAAAAATAGCCCTAGTTAAAAGGATAATCCAGGAAATTGCATCATGCCAATGATTACAAAGAAAAGGAAGTAATATCAGAAAATCAGGCAGCAAGGTCTTCCGCTACAGGCTTCATTTCTGAAATATATACCATGTCTAGAACAGAACCAAACCTGTTAAAATAAAGGACATTCTCCAGACGATAGATGGTTAAAAGTTACAAAATGACCATTTTCAGAAGAACAAATGAAAATTTAAAACAGTCTTTTGGGAGTAGATGCTCTCAGTATAAATTTAAAAATAAATATTGAAACAAGTGTAAGGTATCACCTTACATTTATCAGAAATGACAAAACTTTGAGATGATGAGAGAAAAATAAATAGTCTAATTGATTATTGGCAGAATAGCAAACTTCTTCCATCATCAAAGAACAGGAGCTTTTCTCTCTCAATTATGAACATAAAACCACAACCTCATTGGGCCTCAGAAAATGCAATCAAGGAATCTAAAACATGGCTCTTGGGTTACATTCTTCTATGCCCTGGTCTGACAAACCTTTACCTATCCATTACCTCATTTCATAATTGGATTAACTCGTACACAAAGCAACTCGCTCTCTGCTATTTTACTTTTCTGAATCCTATTAAAAAATAATTTTTTTTTGGAAAACAAAATTTGGAAAAAATAATTTGCCAGTCATTTTTTCTGTTGACATTTCTCATTTGTCCATCCAACCAGAGCTGTGTTCTCTCCCATCTGTTCATAAATTTCCTCTTTCAAATTATTTAAAATCTACAAAAATAAAGAATAGTTTTTTCTATGAACCTCGCTTTTCTCACCAGACTGAGGCTATTCTAATTTTTTCTTCTCTTGGCACTCTCTGTATAGTACTATTTTATGTTTTCTTTTATCCTGGATCATTTCTTTCCTGCCTATTTTTCTTTCTCATGGTTATATATATACATATACATATACACACATGTATATGTATATATGATTATTTTTGTTTATTTTTATTTATCATATATTTTGTATATTTATTATACTAATGTTATATAATATAATAATATT